>NC_081431.1:51528887-51831804 GCF_949786415.1 Peromyscus eremicus | reverse complement strand
AACCTCTAGGATGCAACAAAGGGCAACAGCAATAGCCATTTACTAATTGGGTTACTTGGGTCTTTATTATTAATCATCTTTAGCTATTTATAAATATGAATCTTCTGTAAGATTTTAGTTATCAAAGATATCTCATTCTCCTGGCTATCTTTTTACGAGAATGTTTCCTTTAATGTACTGACACTTTTTAATGTCATGTTATCTTATTTGTCAGTATTTATCTCTACTGTGACCTACTGGGGACTTCTTCAGGAAGTGTGGGTCTACACTGATATCTTCAGATGTTTTACCTACATTTTTCTCTATCAATGTTAGAGTTTTGAATTTTACATTAAGGTGTTTGATGAATTTGGAATTAGTTTTTGTATAATACAAATGGTGGGAAACTATTTTAATTCTTTTACCTGTGGATGTCCTATTGTTTCAGTTACTTGTTGAAGATACTGTTTTTTTCTAAATGTGTAATTTTGGTGTTTTGTTAAAAATTTGGTAGATGTAAGTGTTTATTTCTGGGTCTTCTATTCTGCTCCATTGATTTATATGCATACTTTTCTAACATAAGTAAAATACAGTTGATATGCACAATAAGTTTTTCAACACTAAGAAGGATGAAGTTATACACTTTGAAATATAGGGTGCACCTATGATAAAATAATTTAGTTGAGTCTCAGAATAGTGAATATTTTGTTTTCCCTTATTTGAGAGTCCTTAAATTTATAGGTATGCAAAATAATATATGTCCATATATCAAGAAAGGAAAAAGTGAAAGTTTCCCAGAAATAAAGAGGACTAATGGATTGATATGGGTTAGAAAAGGATCGTAGTGAAGCACAGGGGGAGAAATATGATCTAAGTTCATAATATACTTGCATAAAATGCCCTTAAATAACCCTACATGATAGAAAGCATAAATTAACTCACCATATCCTTAAAACAGTATATGCATCTAGATTTAAATTATATTGAGCTCTTCAAACATATTTAAACACTCATTTTAAGTCTGAATGTAGACTCTTAAAATACCAGCTTAAAATTTCATTTTATTCATGGTTTTATAATTAACAGCTATGAAGGTATAAAAGTAAGATAGTAACCATCAAATTTTCAATAGTTTAATTATTTTACCCATTTCCTTGTAAGTTTTTATCACCTTAGCATATACTATAAATGAAGGACTAATTTGGAATATCTCCTGATGGGCTTCAGTAACATCACATAACATTTAAAACTTTGAAGCATACTGGGGACAAATTAGGCATCTGTTCCTAATTTGAATATCACACACTGAGATTTCTAAACTTGTACATTTTATGATATTGTTTTTTGACCATTTTTCATCTTTTTTTTCTAAAATTTAATTCATGTTCTTACAATTCTCTAAACTTAATATAAAGTCTACAATTTCCAAATTGAGGCATAATATAAGTGAAACTATATTGTGAATATCAGACTTTCTGGAAAGTATGGTGGAGTAGAGGTTCCTACTCAAGAGAGAACTTGAATTGTGAAGCTTGCCTGTCAATGACAGACACTTTCACAAGGCAGGGAACAATACTCAAGTTATACAGTAATGATTAAGAAAATTTATTTTATGTGCTTTTTAATATTTAAAATGAGAAAAACTATATATCTTCTGGACATCCTGTTGTGTAGTACAATGTTATAAGCCATCTGAATAGTTGGGTTACAACACTATCCTCATAAAAACTCAATGAGGTAATTAGCAATTGTATCTAATTTAAAGATGACAAGACTGAATAAATACAGGAAAATAATCCCATAACTAGCACCACCCAATGTTTTAGAATCAAAGAGAAAAATAAAGATAGCTCATGATTTTGTAGTTCTCATCATCATTTTCATTATTACCTAACATTATTCAAATGATTCCTGAAGAATGACAATTATTAAATTTAAAATCATAAAATGTTGTTCCTATAATAATAATGTAGCATTTATTCTCTCATAATGACTTTAATACAAAACTTGATTCTTTGCTATTAAGTAAAAACTAATTCTCCAAAATGACAACATAATTACATTTGAATTAAAATTTTGATAATTTATTAATATATTTTAAGTGAAAAGTTATTGTGTAGGAGTAAAAATATAACAACTAAAAATTATAATTTAATAATTATATATGCACATATAATGTTTTAAAAAAACATTTCTGTGGTATGGGATTTGAAGACTTTTACTTTAAACCCAATTTACTTTAATTTCTAATAAACATTCTTCTAAATTAACTCTTAAAATGTTTTTCATAATTTGTTTTATGTGAGTATTTTGTTCTTATGTATTTCTGTATACCATGTACATGTCTTGTCATAAAACGGAGTCAGACTCCTAACTTTTGTTGTGAATTTATTGAGAAAGTACCTCCTGAACCAAATATCATCTCTAAACTTGCTATGTAGCCTCAGATACCTTTGATTTCCTCCTGTCTCCAACAACCTAGTATTGTGCTTATAATTGTGTATCAACATACACAGTTTTACACGGTGTAAATGGAACAAGATCTTGAGTATAATAGGTGAGCACTCATCAAACTAAGCTATATGCTTAGCCCTAGGTCTGTTTTTGCCTACCTACTTTATTCTGTTGATTGATGTAAATGAGTCCTATTGTAGTTGAAGTTGATATATCTCAAAGCTGTTGATTTGCAAATTAATCAATTAACACACATATTAAAAATTATGTGTCATTATTTACTCCCAGTGAAAACAGTAAGATTTATTACAGTAGCTATATCACGCTAACATAATACATGCAAAGGACAACATCGGCATGTCACAGCCTGAAAATATGAAATATTTCAAAAACATTTTTTGTGTCTATGTGTAATGAACATTGATGAGTCTTTAAACATCAACTTCCTAGTCTTTAATAGACACTCCAGACATGGTTATGCAGTCTCCCCTGCTTTAGACTTACATCCCACCTGATATTATACTTTTACCCCTATTTATGTCCTTTTATTAGGCTAAATTCTAGTATCTTTCTTTTCAGAGATCTCCATTCATTTTTGTAGGCCCCACCACTATCTTGATTCACAAATCCTTTAGGGGCCGGGCGGTGGTTTTGTATACCTTTAATCTCAGGACTTGAGTGTAGATGAATTTCTAAATGGTCTTATTAAACAAAAATCACAGAGCCAGATATAGGGATGAAAGCCTGTGAGAGATCAGGGAAATAGGGAAAGTCACAGCTAAACTTAGCTCGCCAACCTCAGGTGACTGTCCAGGAAGCTGGCTGCTTCTATCATAACTCATGTTTTTTGGAAGTCACTTGTATGCACTTCCTGTTTTACTAGGTAATATTATTTCTTTCTCAGGTCTCTGAGGGAGTTGAAGTTTAGATCATTGTAGTTATAGTTTTTCTTGTTAAGAAATTCAGAAAAGAAACTCACTAAGAGATGTAAAGTGTATAAATTTGAAAGACATCATAAGCTGTTTTCTGTTGGTAATACAAGATATGATAAAAAGTAAATTAGGTACATTTTAGACTCACCAAAATAGGATAGATAGTGGAGTATTTTCTCTGCATATGTCAAATGCAAATGGACTAGACATTGTGGATGCATTTATTGTTTGTACATATTATATATAGTTATTGTACTTATTGTATATACTTTTTCTTATTTTAGTTATAACTTTTTTAATTCTTGTATTTTTTATTAGACAAAAAAAGGGAAATGTGGTGATATTTTATTTGTGCTTTAATAACTGAAGCTTGTCTGGAGATCAGAGGAAAAGCCAGCTACAACACAGAAGTCATGTAATGTTAGCACATGCCTTTAATCCTATCACTTGGCAGGCAGTATCTCTGTGTGTTAAATGTCACACTGGAAACAAAGCCAGGTGTGGTGGCATACACCTTAAATTCCAAAACCAGTTAACCATGGAAGTCTGGAGGTCTGTACAGACAAACAGGAAGTGTCAGAGCTGGGCAGAAAGAGGAAGTGATGTGGCTAGGTAGAGAGAGCAAATCAGATAGCAGAACAGCAAGGCATATAGACATGGGTAAACAGGAAGTCTTGGCATTTTGGAAGCTACAGAGTTGGTGAGGTAAGGTTAGCTGTGGCTTTCCCTATTTCCCCGATCTCTCCCAAGCTCTCACCTATATATCTGGCTCCATGGTTTTTATTTAATAAGACAGTTTAGAAATTCATCTACACTTGGGAGGCAAAGGCAGACAGGTGAGTTCAAGGCCAGCCTGGGCTACAGAGTGAGTACCAAGAAAGGCTCCAAAGCTACACAGAGAAACCTTGTCTCAAAAAACCAAAAAAAAAAAAAAAATTCCTTCAACATTGAATTCAGGTATTAAAATTAAAATTAACATGCTGTTGTCCTTTCTAAATATAACTCAATATGTATAATAATAATTATTTCTTGAAAAATGCTTAGTTCAAGAAAACAATTAGCTGAATATCAAAAACTAAAACAAACAAAATCTTCACAGTATTTGGATCTCTAGTCCAGTGACTCAACCACATTCAATCATTTCCTCCTTCACCCTCCTTGAATGTTTCTTTTCTTAGTCACCCACTTTTTATAGCCCGTAAATACACCTGTTAGCAGAGGTATGAATTTTTTAAATATCTTTATTTTTTCTACATATTTCATTAACTGAAAAATGAAAAATAAATCTGATAACAATTTCTACCCACGATGCATCTGTATCAAATGAGAAAATTTGTCTAGGAAAACAATTGTGGCTAAGTCAACTCAAAGTCACCGAGTTAAGTAGAAATTTAATACTTCTCTTAAATCTTTCACAGCATTCATTTTTTCTCTAAAATATCCTGTACTGCATTTTATCTCAAGTTCCTAGCACCACACAGAGGCAGTGGAGGGAAATTCTTAGCATGATATCATTCTATCTTTATTTAATGATTTTGTGCATAAAACTACCTTCTCTACCCAAAATATCATGATATGTATTTCATTCCTCCTCAAATTGTATGTTTTTTGTTATGCTCATTCAGTTCTATCAACTTTATTTGTATAACAACACTATCTACACAAAAATATGTAAATTGAAGTGAGGGTAAATAAAAAGGAAAGAGATTCTTTGATCTCATAACCTTTAATGTCCCATTTGTATTTAAACTGAAAAAGAGGTTAGAAATTGTTACCAATCCTTTCTTTCTTCTTGGACTTTTGTAAGATGAATTTAACACACACACACACACATACACACACACACACACACACACACACACAAACACACGTGTTCACCACAATGTTCTGCTATGGTCATACATCATCCTAACATTACTAAAATAAATGCTACATCATTGTTACAAACATTACTGGATCACAAAGAATTATTTATTACCATTGAGCACTTCCTTCTTAAATAGGTACCTCATTCTTTTCCACTTTGCTTTATTTTCCTTTTATTTTTGTGTGTATTTACTGTCTATATTGTTATTGGTTTCTAAAATCTCCCTGAGGTTAGTATTTTTTTTCAAGTCTACCCAGCTATTTTCTCACTTCACTGTCTCAAGTGTATGCTTCTCAATATTTATCTCTTGTTCATACTTTTCTCCAGAACACTATGACAATACATGCAAATTCCAGTGAAGTGTTTTTACTCAGATTTTAGAAAGTTAATTCATACATGAATTATACAAAGAACGGCAATTATCATCCATATACGGTCATTCTGACATCTCTAAACTCCAAAATAACAATTATGTTGACTGGTTAAAAGGCACAAAAAAAGAGATATATCTTTAGTACTTACTTTATTTTCATAAACTATGATAACATATTTCTTTACAATTGTATATATATTAGTTTTTCGTTGTGTATGTTTGTAGTGTGTTTATAATGTGTGTGTATTTGTGTGTGGGTGTGTTTGGATGACTGTGTTCACTTGCACTTGCACATGTATGAGGATGTTGCATTTGTAGTTTTCACAATCTCTGACATTAATATTTCTTTCCATTTAACCAGTAACTGATTACATCACTTTAATGATAGAGAATATACCCCATCTTCTTTTCATTTATTATCTATGTTCAATAATGCTACTAGAGCTTTTTTTGTTTGCAGATGTCTAATTTTATCAATTAATTCTCTGTTCAAAGTATTAGACTGCTTCTGTAGTCAGTAGAGTCAGGTAGCCCTTATCTGGCCTTTCCTCTCTTGCCAAGATGAAATGGTTCATTATATTACACTTCTAGCCAGAAATTCTGGATAAACTTTACTCTACTCTGAAATTGGCTAAAAATGTTACAACTAGTCCTCTTGAGACTTAACCATTTAGCTTTCTTACAAGATCCCACAAAGATACTGCTGCCCCCTAGACAGAAGGAAGTAATTTTAAGAAAACGACACCCCTTTTCCCAAAAGTTTTATTTCCTCAGGGTTATGGATAAGTTGTAATTGGGTTGGGGGTGGAACAGAAAATATAGACTCAGGATTCTCTTTTGGAAAAGAAAAAAGGAGAATAAATAGGATAGGATATTAAGGGAGATTATTGTATCTACTGGTAAACTAATTTAGCAAACTATTAGCCTTAGAGAATTTGCACTGGTATGGATTCTTGTATATTGATACAAATGTCAACTATTTTTCTATTCCTATTTAAGATAATTCATATACTGGTACAAATTCAAAACTATATATGTTCCTATTCCTATTTGAAATATTTTGTATATTAGTACAAATGTATTTGTCATACTGTCTATATGTTCTACATCTGTTTAGGATATTTTGTATATTGATACATATTAAGGATATTATTGCCATATTGCACTATATATTTCTACCTCTGGTTAAGGTATTTTGTATATTGTCACAATTTTGAGGTCATTGTCCTTACACTGTACCTTTGTTTACAGATTGTTGACCTTTATATGTGAAGCCTTAGTCCTTAAGTTATTTAAGTTGTTAAGAACTACAGGGTTATAGGCACCTATGCTTCTAATATAGTCAGGTTTTCCAGATATACAGAAATGTATGTCAGATAAACAGTTAATCTTCAGATACTTCATAGACCTAGAGAATATGGAATTTAAATGTTTTGATAACTTAGAATTCTGTTGACAAGAAACATGATTGTTCCTGGTAGCAGGAACCTACTCCCAGGAGAATGTTGGGCTTCAAAGACACTCCATTTGAAAGTTTGTCTTCTTGGCAAAATAAAAAATGGCTGGCTGGACAAAGAACTGCCTTTACCACAGCTGCTGATAGTATGCATGCTATCCTTTCCAGACAAGCAGGACAGAAAGAAAGGTGACTGCTGAACCTTGCCAAGACAGATTAGGATGGTCTTTCAAAATTTCTGCTTCTGATAATGGTCTGTCAGATATTCTAGACCTGTAGTAAAAAATGGATGCTCCAACAGTACTGAGAAACAGTAGGTGACTGTCCAGGCTGCCAGCTGTCTCTGTCAATTCTTGCAATTTTTGGAAATTGTTTGCTTGCACTCCCTGTTTTCTTAGGTAACATTATTTTCCTTCTCAAGACTTTGATGGGGTTGAAGACTAGATAGTCACAGTTACAATCCTCTCCTATTTTAGCTAAGAACATTTTATGTACTAAAGTTAGATTCTTCAGGATACGACAGCTGTTGGAGTGATCTCTGTACAATGCCATTTACCTATAGTCTGGACATTTCTGGATATTTAGTATGTGCCTCTTCCTTGATGTTGTTCTTGATGATTGCATTTCTATTTTGTTTATGTTATTAGCCTTCCCCTCTCCTGGATAATACTTCATAATTGTTCCTATGGTACATAGTTTTGTATGAGGTTAGAACTTTCTTATTTAGACAAAAGGGGGAAATGTAGTGGTTACCTATTCCACTTATGACCTTGGAGTACCAGGCCCTAGGGCGTGCCCTGGGTGCTACCCTTCTGATCTGAATGGCACATATGCCTCATTCTGTTCTCCCTCATGGACTTGGATGGTGGGGTCGGACTCAAGCATCAAATGCGGTGTGAGACAGACTACTAGCCTTCTAGGACCCTTTGATGGATTTTCCTATTCTGCTTAGTGAGTTGTTCTCCCCAAAATAATTTCTAAATAAATAGTTCCTTTATCAATATTTTCTGTAGTATTGTATTTTCCCTATTCATAGTATTCTTTGTGTTAGCCTTAGTGATCTATCTTAATGTTATATAAATTATCAAACTCATCCTAAATGATTATTATTTCTTATAAGTTTTTTTTAATTAAATATAGATTATCTGACAGTTGGTTACACGCACATGAGTGCAGGTGCATGCACTGGCTATAGTGAAAGGTCTCCTGGAGATGTACTTACAGTTTTGATACATCTGAAATTGCCACTGCAAACTGAACTCCCCTACCACAGCAGAAAATTTTGTGGTTTGCTGAGCCATCTCCGTAGTCCCCAAACGGTTATTTTATCAAATTTCTCTTGCTTTATCTACTTCCAACAAAAGGATATTTTGATATATCTTTATCATCTAATTATTTTCCTATAGAATCCAAAGCCAATACAAAATAAGATATGTTTTGTTTCAGTCGTGGAATGTGCTTTACTTAAGACAATGGCTGCTAATTATGTCCTGCTCATGGTAGCTTTGGAGAATGAATGCTCTGAAAGGATAACATTTATCAAAAATTGTCAAGTGGACACAACATAAGTGCATATTGGTGATAAATTGTAATGAGAAATTAAAAATCGAACAATTTTTGTTAATCCAATTATTATTTCCTGAATATTACATAGCATTAAATTTATGAATCAGACAAGGTTTCCTTAATACATTAACAGAGCAATCAAAGTGATCTCTGTGAAATAAAAATGATTTTTGTTTATTGTAACTAATATAATTTATTAATAGAATTGGACAAAGATTGAAACATTAATTTGTCCATCGAAACAAAATGAATGAACATAAAAATTTGAGGAGTTGATTTTATTTTTCAAAGTAAAATGCAGACAACTAATTTGTAGAATTATTTTTTTTTTTGTAGGAGGTACTGATTTTTTTTAAAACACTAGTTTGAGAAACTATTTAATAGTCACCATAATTTTAGATTCTGGTGTTACATTTACAGAATGAGAACAATTTAAAACTTTTCTCTACAGGGAAATTTTCGAGTAAGTTGGGAGACAGACATCATTTAAGATTGAAACATCTTAGTATTGATGCTGCTCAAAAGATTTCTGATATACCATGAGTTTAATTACAACTGTAATAAATGTCACAGGAAGACAGTTATTATCCTCCCCATTATTATACTCATTTCAACATAACTAAATGAAAGACAATGCATAAATCAGTGGCTTAATATAGATACAGCCTTACACGCATATATTAAAACATAATCAAATGACAGTTTCATTTTCTGTAAATTCCATGGTTTGAAAGACAGATTTTCATTTTGATACTTTGATTATATGTGAAGGAGACTAGGTTTTTAAGAACCACAGATTTTCATTTTTTTGAAAAAAGATTCTTCTCTCATAAAAATATACCAACCACAGTTTTCCCTCCATCCACACCCCTCCCACTTCTCACAGATACAATAAGACAAGGCGAAAGCCCTCATGTCGATGCGGACCAACACAACCCAATAGGAGAAGAAGTCTCCAGTGAAGGCAAAAGAATCAGAGATAGACATGCTATCACTTTTAGGGAGTACCACCAAAAACGCTAAGCTAATAGCCGTAACATATATGTGAAGACATGATGTAGACCCATGCTGGCACATTGCTTGCCCTTTCATTCTCTGTGAGCCCTGCTTAGTTGATTCAGTGTGCCATGTTCTGCTGGTGTCCTCTACCCTCTCTGACTTCTACAATTACTTCCCCCATCATCAATGAGATTCCCTGATCTCTGAGGGGAGAGAATCAAGGGAGTCCTCCAATTTAGATTTTCTATCCATATAACGTCTGGTGTGGGTCACTACACTAGCTCCCACTGGCTGCTGGAGGAAGCCTTTCCTGTAGACAAGGCTCTGATCTATGAGTATAGCAGAATATCATTAGGAATCATTTCATGGATTCTTTTTTTTTTTTTATTATTTCTTGGACCAGTTGTGTTTGGTTCTACTCCGAATCTCCAGTTTCCGGCCATCCAAGCAGTGTAGGGCATGGACTCTCTCTTAGATTTTTACATTTTAGCATTTTTGTCTCCATTTAAGTCTATAGCAACCTACAAACTCAGAAGTTTGAGAATATGAGTACACTACTGACAAATTGAATCCTCTCGTAAGCAACTGCAAAAATACATGTATTTCTGACACTTCTGGCTTGTAAAGTTTAACTTTGGAGTTAAAAGATGAATTAAACTTTCAAAGCTGCAGAGGCAGAATGACATTCATCTTTCTTCTATTGAAGCTAAATCAGTAATAACTGAAAAGGAAAATGGTGATGCAGATGCCAAGACCCCTGAGCAATGAAGATTCTGTAGAGTACTTAGTGGAAAAAGACTGTTAGACTGTGACTGTAATAACCCATATATATATATATGGTTTTAATTAGACTTTGCCAGATTGGATGACCTCCATTAATCCCTAACAGAACATTTCTGTGTTGTCATGGCATAGAATAGTGTCTGTAAATGACACACAATTCCTCCTTCCCTAGAAAAACACAGTATATCAGGCCATTCAGGTTAAAAACCTCAGTAATCTCTTGCCTTAGTACTTGTTGGAATTTAGACCACAGGCCTAGGGTCAGTTTTACCCATGTAAATATTCTATGCATTCATCATTGGAATTTATATTTCACTTTTAGTTTCTTTCCTCCCTTTTTTTTATTGATGTACTGGGGCATATTATGCATGTATGGGCAAGTCTTCTGTCACTGAGCTAATTGAAAACATCCACAGCATTGTTGAACTCAATTTCTAGCCCATGTCAATTTTATCGTTTTCTCTTTAGATTGTCCTCTCATTACAGAAGGAAAAATAAGATTATTACTTCTATTTTATTATATGACATAAGCATATTTATCCTATTGACTTCATATTTAACATTGTATTTTTATATGGAGTATCTCCTGGTTTTAAATGGATTAGAGATGTAGTCTTTATGATTTTTTGTAATAAAGAGCAAAGAAATATTTTGCATTTAATCAATTGTGCAGGGAGGAGGGGCTTGGACCTGCCTCAACTGAATGTACCAGGCTCTGCTGACTTCCCGTGGGAGACCTTGCCTTGGAGGAGGTGGGAATGGGGGGTGAGTTGACGGGGAGGCTGGCAGGTGAGAGGAGGGAAGACAGGGTAATCTGTGGTTGATATGTAAAATGAACAGAAAATCTCTTAATAAAAAAAGGAAAATAAATAAATAAATTGTATATTATCATTATGGTCCTCCCAAGCCTGAGCTTACTTTAAGATAGGCTTCCTGAAAATACACATTGTGGAATGTATAAATAAGCAAAGAAGATAGAAAGCACATCAGTAAAAGAGAATTCCAGGAGAATATCTTGCCTATTCCATTTCTAATACTCTCCTTCATGTAATTTCTAACATTTTCCCCCACGTTACATTGTGGGAAGAAATGTGAAGTTCTGATTTGAAAAACACCCTCTCTAAAGTCCTTTAAATAAATGTGTGCTTCCAGCACAGCTCTGTTTCTGAACAGATGCTTTAATTAGGTGGCTGTATGGCTCTTCAGCTTTATCTCCACATGCAGCTTGGGTCTTCAAGAGGGTTGCCTGCTGATTTTCTTCCTTACAGTACATTCTTCTCTCTTTAATTTGTTTCCACAGACATGAAGTGCTGAAGGAAGAACATTTTATAAGGAAATAGGCACTTCTGTGAGCGTCTGAGGACGAGCAATTGAAGAAAGAGCACAAATCTTCAGCAAAATATGCGAGTGGATTCCTGCAGTAGTCACAGTGAATGCTCACATGGAGTTAAGCATGCTTGGTGTCCCTTACTCTGCATTCTATAGGATGGCATTAAAACCACACATCTCTGCCTGTCTTAGAATAATGCCCTTGCTTCTTAACTGACAAATCAACACTGTCATTTTAATCTAAATATCAGCACTCATCAAGTTTTATCGTTATTATATATATATATATATACATGTATGTGCATTTGTGTGGACATCAATGAATTCTCAAGGGTTTTGTATATTTGTTTTATTGGAATATATTTAACATACATAATTATGGGTTCCATAAAGACATTTGCATCTAATAACGTTATGCCCTTTGACTGTATTTTCCATCGATACACTTCCCTTTTGTTCCCTTCAGCCTCCTTCTGATCTCTTTTATTCCACCAGATAAACTTGCTTCTATTTTAATTAATTATACATAATTAACTTCTAACAAATTATGATTTTTGAACTTGAATTTAAAACAAAACTTTTTTTAATCTAAAGATCTATTTCGGATAGTAGGATGATTTTCATATGTGCCAGAATTACAAAGTGATTTTAAAGAACACATGATATCCTGCATTGGTAAATAAAACAAATGAGACAAATATGAAATTATAATTAAAAAATTTAAAATATTCCAAAAATATTTCCAAAGAATGTTTTAGGCTTTGCTTATTTTTATTTATTTTATTTACATTTAAACTATTTTAGAATGTTTAATTAAATATAATTAATTCATTTCCCCTTTTGATTTATTTTTATATTATACAGATAAACATGTAAATTGAAAATTGAAGAATTAACTTGAATTTCTTTTATGGTTCTAAAATCATAGTTAGGCTTGGAAATCTTTGACATTTAGAAATAAATTGACAACAATTTTAGCTAATGCACAAAAATAGTGTATGGGTATAAAAATCAACAATATTGAAAAATCAACTTGAGATATTATCTCTCATTTATTTTACTCAAAAGATGAGTTACATGGATTGTATATTTAATTTGCTTTATCAGATGATAGAAGAATGAATTTAATTAAATAATAAATAATAACTCATTGCCAATTAAATAGTGCCTGGAGTGTAACATATACTGGAATTCTATTTAAGTCCTACTTCCTCAGGTTTTCATAAAATGATTACACATTCTAGATACATATTAAATAAAACTGTAAAATAGAAAATGTTTCAAGGCAAAGGCATGAATAATTTATGTTGCTGTTTTAAATGGTCGCCTTTCAGTAGCAAGGGAGATTTTAGTTTAATTAAATGATCAGAGTAAATTTTCAAGGTTGAAAAATAAGCACAGCTTGGCAAAGGTTGACAAGGAACTCTTTCAAAGGAGAACTGAGAACATTTTACCATCCAATAGCTGGAAGACATAAATCTAGAGATACACATTAATGTACACTGTCATTTATAGGTAATAAATTGCACTTATATACAAGCTAAATTTAGTTTAAAGCCTTCTACTTGTCTCTAGATATACAAGAGAAAGTTTTGTACTTACATTTAAACATTTTGAACTAATTTTTATTTATTATTTTGTAAGTTTTTAATTGAAAATATTTTTCATGCATATTTTGGCCATGGTTTCCCCTTCCCCAACTCCTCTGAGGTACTCTCCACTTGAAGATAAGTGCAGAAGCCAGAAGAGACCAAAGGCATTGGATTCCCCAGGAGCTGGAGTTCTGCATGATTGTGAGTCACCTGTCTAGGGAGCTGGGAAGCTGACTAGGGTTGATGAAAGAATAATATGCTCTCTTAACAATTGAGCCATCTCCCTATCTCCTTTTAATGAATTTCAGGTCCCATCACCTTGCGTTTGTTTGTTTTGAGGAGTTAACTACACAGACAAATAAACAAACAAAAACAAATGAATGGTGAATAAGTGAGGTCATTAACCACACTGAGGGGATTAAGAATTGAAAATATTAGCAATGCCATTGATAAAAACAATCAAATAACAAGAACAAAAGTGACTGAGGGAAAACTGCTATTCGTCAGAGTTGAGGAAAGAGAAAAAGATGAGAAATATTACGAACACTACATGCGCTACATGCTAGAGATCTAGATACACGATTATTTAATTATTGCAAATATTGTGTGGAGAACCCCATACAAGCTTTTTTTTTTAAATTTTATGACTGAACAATTTAAGACATCATCTAAAATTAATTTAGGTGTGTGAGTGAATTGTAGATGTGTCCACTGGAGCTGGCCTTCACAACTCTGAATTTTGAAACTGTTATTGTCTTTAATGGTCCCAGTCTGTTGAAAAGAGAAATTCCCTTGATGGTGATTTATAAAAATTATACTTTTCTGTAGGTACAAAGACAAATATTTATAGCTTATTTTTTAGGGATTATGTGGAGTTAGTAAATTAATGGTTATAGATTCTCCTGCAGTAACCATGACTTCACTAGCTAGCACTATGTAATTAGCTATGTTTCTGTTACCAGGGTCAGTCTGCCTCTGATTGAGAGGATCTTAAGTCCACTTCAAGAGCTGTTGGTTGCTGCCCAGTTCTGTGCATCACTACTGTACCCTCAGGGTTGTCATGCCACACTGTTGATAGATGTCATTCATAGGCATCATAACCGGATAGGAATTTTGGCTGCTTCTCTCCTTTGGACGTTTGCATGCTGCCTTCTGGTACCATGAGCATTAGTTAGTCTTAAGAGAAGGGGCTTTCAGGTAAATTCTAGGAGACAGGTCTCTATGCCCTGTTTTTAAGAGTGCGTGGTGTCATCAGAAATACAGAGAGTTACCTGCCAGCCCTGTGGTGTAACCAAGGGCAACAACGTAGGCTGTATGTTTGGGGAGTCTCTTAGACAGCTCTGGCCAGCATTTCAAAAGAGAGATTCTCATGGCTAGTCGTGGTGTTTTTGTTAGGTGGACTTTGCCTCTTGGAATGAGCATTATCAGCCCAGATGAGAAAGATTCATTAACATTATATATGTATATTTATAAAGGAGATAAGAGTATAATAGCTTTTGTCAAATTTTTGGTAAATAGTTAATGGTATGATACCTGTGACTTTTCAGACATCATTACTATTATGGTGCATCTACAAAATATTCCCAAACATAAGGTTAAGGGAATATATTGGAAAAGAAGCAAGAAAGGTTTTAAGAGCCAGAGGATCAGGAAGCATGTGTGAGATTGTAGCTCCTAAGAATGTCACAAGTTTCACCAATAATGTAGTGCCAACATGGCTGACCTAATGGGAACTGAAAATGAATAATGCCAATCAATGGACATGCCAAAACGCATTGAGAAAAGCTCATGAGGCCTCAAAACTACACAGCAAACTATAGGCGACCGAAGAATGCTAGGAACAGTAATGAGCTTCAACAGGAAAAATTATAGCAATTAGTTGTTCAGAGCCAAAAGATCAGCCCTGAAAACATATATACTGATAACATTATATGGACACACACACACACACACACACACACTTGTTTGTGTATGTGTGTTATAATATACCATATATGTATATATATTTGTGTGTTCATGCAATAACAGTAAAAAGAGGGAAAAAAGAGGAAATGGAGTTGAAGGAGAGTCTAAAGGGTATATGGAAGGGTATTGGAGTAGGAAAGGAAAGGGACAAATGTTGTAATTAAATTATAATCTCAAAATTTTTAAAAAAGAAAACAATATAATTTAAGTGTGCTTAATGTAGAGACCTCCAGAGGTTTCCTAGTGAGAACTTACTCAGGGTCCAAGAATCTCAGGTTGCTTTGCCCAGCAGGGCTGCATAAAGGGACGATTTGACCATGGGCGTGGTTACCAGGTGTTTGGAAGGGTCTGTACTTGGCTGTGCACTATGCTTTGATCTAGCAAGGGGGGTTTTTGCCCCGCCCCTTGGCATTGTTATAAAAAGCCCTTTTGAAGAGACAGAAGGGGCTGTTGGGTTTTGATCCAGGTCCTCCTAAAGTTCTCCTGTGTTTCTGTCTTTCTCCTCTCTGCTCTCTTTCTAAAAGTTTCTTATCCCTCTCTCCTCCTCATCAGAACGCTTTTAAAAGGCAGGAGCAGGCATCTCACCACTTACGTACCAGTGTATCTGACTCCAAGTTTGACACTTTATACTTCCACTATACAATTTTGTAGAATATTCACATTCAGGCAGGAACACATTCTCAAGGAATTTTCTCTGGTTACCTACATTTAAAATAAGTAAAGACACACAAAGAGTAAGTATATTGATGTTATATTCAGGACAATAAAATTGTTAAGCACTAAGAAAGTGTAAATACTACCACTACATACAAAATAAAATGTGAATTAGAAGGACACAATGAGTAACAGAGGTCCATATTCTGAATAAAGCAGAGGGCTAGATAATAAATGGGTAATAGGATAGCATGGGGTAAACATTCAGTTTTGGAAGAAAACAAAAGATGCAATGAAGTAGTTATTGCACAAACACTAAATTGAGATATAAGGGAAAAGAGCATTTATCTGGATGGAAAGTTAAAATAACGGCTCTCTTTTACACATTGAAGAAAATAGTTTTCACAGAATGTTAACATTTTCACAAGTTCAATTCTTTAAAAATACTCATAAAAGTGGAAAAAATAATACCAAGATTAAATTTCTGTTATTCATCTTGTACAAAACAATATTTATTGAAGTGAGAATATTTAATTCAAATTTCAATGAAGACAATGAGTTTCTGAGATATTCTTACTGCCATAGCTATATTTAATTGAGATATTCTTACTGCCATAGCTATATTTAACTGTCTTTTCATATATTGTATATTATGTAACATTTCTTCCATTCTTTACTTCGGGGTTTTTATTATAAATGTGTGGGAAATTGAATTATTGACTTAACAAAAATAACATTATCAAATCTATTTTACTTCAAAACAGAACATAAATGAAAACTAATATAATTATTTTTTAAAACTTTTTGTATGCAAAATTGTATTTTTCTCAAAAGTCAGATGTAAATTTATAACTTAATTTTTAATCTGCTTAGAAAAATAACAATACCTTGCAAAATATCCATTCAAGATCTTGAGACACATTGTGTGATATAAGTAATGGTATAATACATATTTTTCTAGCATAAGTTTTTAAATATGTCTATAGATGAATTTCTAAATGGTCTTATTAAATAAAAAACATAGAGCCAGATATAGGGGTGAAAGCTTGAGAGAGTTCAGGGAAATAGGGAAAGCCACAGCTAACTTTACCTCACCAGCTCTGAAGCTTCCAAATGTGACTTACTTCCTGTCTACCCATGCCTATATGCCTTGCTGTTCTGCCATCTGATTTGCTCTGTCTAGCTACATCACTTCCTCTTCCTGCCCAGCACTGTCAGTGCCTGTCTGTACAGACTTCCAGACCTCCATGGTCAACTAGTGTTGGAATTTAAGATGTGTGCCACCACACCTGGCTCTGTTTCCAGTGTGGCATTGAATTCACAGAGATCCAGACAGATCCTTGCCTGGAAGTGATAGGATTAAGGGCATGTGTTACTTTTGCCTGACTTCTTTGTTTACTTAAAATGTCTTTCTTTTTCCTCTGATCTCCAGGCAAGCTTTATTTATTAAAGCACAAATAAAATACCACCACATTTCAGTACAAATAAAATATCACCACATAGATCTGCTGTGTGTCTAAAGATTTCCTTTGGAGATGCTTCATATACATCTATTCCAAGTAGGGAGCCCATAGCAGACAAAAGTTCATATACAACAAAAGTCCAACTTGGTGAAACAATGAGTTTTATTGTGGATACTTACAGGAGTAGGGATGAACGTTATGTACAGAAGCAGAAATGATACATTGACAACAGCATCACCAAAATCCACCCAACCATGGGTGACAGATCACAAAAGCTGGGAACCTCGAGCTCACTGCATAGACTGGAAGTTGTTCAACAGGTTGGAAAGTGTCCTTTCCAATTGACTCTGTTCTAAATATCTCAGCCAACTCAGGTCTCTGTCTTCTTTGCCCCTTGACTTGCCTTTGGAAGAAGGATCCTAGTTAATACTGTCAGTTTCAGGGAATTCCTTTTGAGTTGTTTACTGTCTTGCTGAAAAAGATTCCCTGAAGGATGGAATGTGTCAATTTCAGGGAAAACTGTTATACAACTCTCCCTGTCTTCCTCCAGCTCTTATAATTCTGTCTAAGCCATCTTCAGCAATGATCCCATAACCTTGCAAGGGGTGATTGAAAAGTCACTAGCCCACTCAAGCATATGGCTCTGGCAGGCCTTGTCCCTCTTCCCCATTCTCTTTGCCTTGCTAAAAACCACTGGATTACATTCCTAAAGCTAGCCCCCAACATCTATCCCTTTACTTGGCCATTTCCTCCTTCTGCAGCTGTAAACAAAGGTCCAGTTATCAAAGTATTAAAGTCCAGCCATCAAAAGCCCACTTTGATTCACCTAATTAGCATGCACAATCAAAATATACCTCCCCATCCTAGGCCATTCTAACACAGATCCCACTTTTTTCCCTTCTTAAAATTTACACCAGCAAAATCATCTGCTGCTGATTTTCTGCCTGAGTCAGAAAGCAGCCACTTTAACTTTTTCTCCTTGCTTAATAGAGTATCTGTCTGTGAAAACAGGTGTTTGGGTGTGGTTTGTGCCTAATCCAGAGTCCAGAAGGGAACCCTCGCTTTTTGGAGGTCCCCTTCAGTGACTATATATGTCCACCTATGGTTAAGAATTAGGTCACTATGTCAGAACAATGGTCACTTGTTCTTCATATCTCCACCAGTGGTTATGAGTTGAAGCTGACAACAACAGTGACCTATAGGCATAAACACATGTTTAGAGGTCGGTTTGACAGGCACATCATACCCATCTAGTAAAACAATAGAAGTTGCTTTCTCATTGGGATTGATGACCTTCCCAGATACAGGTTTTTATCATGGCTGACATTAACAGATGTGAACCCCCTCTTATGAAGCTGGCCTTAAATACAACTGAGAGTCTGTTGGTCTTAGAATAGCCAAGCCAGAAACGTCTAGGGAAGCATATGCCGCCTTGCATGTCAGTATTTTAGCGTACAGAGTCCATAGCCAATCATGAATTTTGGTGAAGTTCTCCAAGAGCAGCTTACATGGTCCCCTCTGACACTATGAAAGCCAGCCAGCAGGGTCAGAATTTTCCGGTTCAATCCCAACTTAATTTCTCCATATCCTGTAGTCAGAGGGTGCCTATGCAGTGCCTTTAGCAATAGGGTTTTACCATCTCATTCTGGCAGAAAATCAAGAGCAGTAGCAATAGCTTTTATGACTTTCATAGCTTCAGGGGCTTCCCTGGCCAACAACTCAGAGGAAGATATCCCACGACTGGCGTTGGGGTTTTTATTTAATAACCTCATGTGCTACTAGAGGGTTTCTTTTCACCTATGTAGGGTACCTTTTGAATTTAAACTCTTTAGTCGTTGTTTTAATAGCCCAATTTTCCTTTCAATAGACCCATGTCTAGTAGAATTGTAAGGTAGGTGGATGTATCATTGTACCTGGTTGTCTTACCAATGTGTTTCCAAATTTGCAAAATACTAAAGAGTTTAGCATCATGTCATTCATATATAGGTGGCTCTCTCACTTTACACTCTTTGCAAGTGGGTCTAAGTCAATGAGATCTGCCAAGCCTTTCCTAGCTTATAAATAATTTATAATGAGCACAAAAAAGGGCTCAGTAAAGTCACGGAAGCTCCATACCTGAGGTCCCTGCTGAATCAATCTTTTCTTTACCTCTCCTGTGAACATAGTTTTATCTGGTCTAGTAAACCACAGATAAACACAGGTTCTCTTATTCTTAGTTCCCTCAATAGTATCTGTTTGTGGTCTATGTCCCTCTAGTCTCTTCTATTTGTGGGGACTATATGTATTAGATAGATATAAACCAGTGTTCCTGAATGGACACTAGCCCACTCAATCTTGTGGCTCTGGAAGGACTTACCTTTTCTTCCCCATTCTCTCTGCCTTGCTGAAAACCATTAGATTGCATTCCTAAAGCTAGTCACCAGAGTCTATTCTCTCATTTGGCTACTCCCTCCTTCTGGAGGTGACTATCAAAGTCCAGCAATCAAAAGCTCCCTTTAGTTCATCTAATGAATATGCCCAATTAAAATTAAACACCTCATCCTAACATGGGGTTTCCCCCTTTCCCTTTATAAACTGCTATTTGCCTACGTGCCAGGTCATTCTCTCTATCCAGGAGACAGTCCTTTGTCCCTCTGGGACAAATACCCCTTACCCCTTTCTTTTGTCCCTTTCCCCTTCTCCCTCATGCCCTATCTCCTTTACCACCATATCCTAGCTCATTCTAACACAGACTTCCCCTTATTCTCTTCTTACAAATTTCACCTGCAAGGTCATATGCTACAGTTTTCTACTTGAGTCAGGAATCAACAACTTTGACTTAATAAAGAATCCCTCTGGGAAAACAGGTGTTTGTTTTTGGTTTGTGCCTAATCCAGGGTCCAGGAAGAAGCCCCCACTGTTTGGGGTTCTCCTTCAGTTCCTAATGGCTTTGATAAGGCAGCCCATCAGGAACTGATTACCTCAATACTGTCTTAGGTTATGCAGCCTTTACCGTAAAGGATGGGTAGTTACACCACTGTATTTTCCTGCTCCACTCCTATCTCCTCCCATGCCCCATAGCCTCACAAGCCATGATACAAAAGGTTCCTTCTTTCTTTTTTAAAGTCTTCCCTAAGTCCAGCAATTCAATCACTGAATATTTCCTCATCATTCTATTCTCTTGTACTGGACCCTTGTTAATGCCTAATCTGCTTGCTGGATAACAGAATTTCCCTCTTTTCCTATTAAAGGTAGGACTTGAAGGGTATCTTCAATTGCTTCTACCATTGCTCTCTTAGTCTCTCATCCGTCTAATTTATTTGGCAAATCCGAGGGCAACACAGAGGATGCTAGCAACATCTCCCATTCTCATTGCATCTTCTCCTTTCCAAACACAAGGTGCTGTTTTACACAAACTCATTCCTGGTTGGCTGCCGTCTTGGCCTCATATGTATTTCTAACTACACACAACAGTGGCCAGCAGCTTCCCCTGCTGCTTGCCAATAGTCTTGACTCTTGTGCACTAATTCCAAAGACTGCAAAATTTCCTCTAAACTTTTAACTGTCTTCAGGGCATTTCCTCATTCATTTGATGGACCCCACTCTTTAAGCAGTCATGTCACCTCCTACCACACAGACAGAGATTGCCTTACTGGGATTCCTCTACAGACATCCAAATTCTGCTGGCTCAGACCTAGTTGCATGTTTCTTTATCCCACTGCAAGTATCATGCAACCTCTGTCACAGCACAAAGGCACATCAACATTCACCATACAGGAAACAATAGTTGTAATGGAATTTCCTCCCCCACCATGCTGCTGTGCCCCGGTTGCACACCTTGCTATGCATAGCCAGGACTGACTGTACACTCATTCTTGCCAGTTCTTTTGGTCCCCGTTCAGGTACAAATTATGTTGTGTGACAAGACTTTTCCTGGGGAGATACAACATACATGTCTACGGACTACAGGAGTGTGTGTGTGTGTGTGTGTTTGGGGAGTGACATAGCAGCAGAAATGACCCAATGACAGCTACATCTCCAAAGCTCAGTCCAGCCCTGGTGACAGCTTATAGAAGTTTAAAACCTGGAGCAGACTGTAAACCTGAAGGCAGCTTGTGATGGGTGGAGAGTGTTGGAGAGTCTTCTTTCCAACTGACTTTGGACTAAATCTCTTTCTGGTACCTTTGCTCTTTTCTGCTTTTTCTAGACAGCTTCGCAGTTTGTCTTATTTACTCTTGAAGGGAGGGTCCTAGTGAATCTGGTCAGTGTCACTAACTTTCTGAAGTTATTTTGAGTTGTTTATCTTTTCTAATTAAGGGGTTTGTCTGAAGGATACAATGTTTCAATTTGGGAGGAAACATACACAACAATGTCTTATCATGAATAATTTATGTGGAAGATAAAATAGAGTTGCTAGATTCACACCATTACAGACTAAGCATTATGAATACAAATATAGTAATAAAGAATTTTTGTTTTTTGACACAATAATTATGCCATCTGCTTAAAGTAATTTGCAATTTCATAATTAGAGAATTCTTATTAGTTTATTTCAATCTATCACAAAATCTCAACATTTTCATTCTGATGAACTGAGAACCATTCAATTCTTGCAAGCAACAATATTCCTCATTATAGCTAATTTTCTTTTCTGTTAAATCTCTGAAACTGATAGTGATGAACTTCATGACAAAATGATGGACACACTGTTTGCCTATGGATAAAATATTTCTTTACTGACATTTGGAAACCCACTGCCTTTATATTTAGTGCAGTTAAATGTAAAATCTATGCTATCTATGCTCTGTGTGTGTGTGTAAGTATAACTGAATGAGTTTAATTTAACTCAGGTTAAACAAATCACATCCATGAGTTTTTAGTTCCAAATTTAATCTTCAAATCACCTATTCTTGAAGGTCTACTGTTGTTAGTATAACTCTAGCAATCTTTTATTTGACTGTATATCTGCATGTACGTCTGTGTGTGTGTGTGTGTGTGTGTGTGTGTAAACACCTTGGCTTACTCAGCAAGTTCCATGGCCGTCTAAAGGGATTAATTAATTTCGGAGATAGTGGTGTTTCTGAAAGGTCATTTCTTCACAACTCCTGTTTCAGGAGTTTATACCTGGCAAGAAGTTTCTATCTTAACATGACTGAGTTTAGATTTGGAGGGTGAGTCATTTTATGTTCACAGGTGATTGTTTTTATTACAGAGAAAAATTTAAGAGATTTTGAAAACATCCCATTGTAGTACTTCATATTTTCTTAAAACAAGTACCATGGATGTCCTGTGATACATTTCTCTTTTTTTTTTAATGTCCCTTCACCTCCTAGTATCTATAAAAATGCTTAATAGTATTGTTTTTTATGTGTCCCTGGATCCTAATGGCCTCCACATTAGATTAGCTTAAATAAGTTTTTAGTAATTACTTATGTGAATTTAATTTTAACATAGAATTTGTATTTAGTGCTAATTAAGGATCATAATGACACATATTGGGTAGCAAGCATGATTTTCTTAAATTTCCTAAAATTTGAAGTTATTTAGAAAATTATCTAAATGAGTGAACAGTTTATTAATCAAACATGTACATGTATCTATTTTTATACAATATATTTCAAGGTGTTGAAATTGATCCTTTTATAGATATGGCTATTTTTCTTGGCAGATAAAATATTAAATTTTGTGTTATATTTTTACAAATAACACAGTGAGGAACATATATCCTGCAAACAAAATCTTTCTTCTAATAGCATATTTACAACCTACACAAAAAGTAAAAGTAAATTAACAATCTATATCTATTTTTGTTGACTATAATATCAAACATGAATTCAGGAAATGAGTTACTGTGTTTTTCTTTTGTGTTTTGTATAATGCACTTTCAGAATATCTGTTTTCAAAATGATAAATGAATAACAATATCTCAATACAGCAGTATCTAAACAAATACGGAAAACAAAACACTTGTAAACTATGATACAAAAAAGGTAAGGTGGCAAGGAAACACTAGAGAAAAAACATCATATAGGCAAGTCAAATTAGCTTTGAGCAGTTGAGCTTCAAATGGTACAACGAAGTGAATCCCTAAACCACAGTAGTAGAGTACTGTGAAAGACTGTGAAGGTGCCATTGATATTTTTTACACTGATCACTCACTTGCATTCAGGAGAACTTCAAATCCTTTGCACTACAGAATGGCACAAAGTATCAGTGTATATCAAGTATACAAAGCCTAACCCCAATATAGTGGCTATTAGAATTTCTGGTTTGTTAACATAACCTTTTCCTTTAACTTCTCAAATGATAAACTCTATTCTTATGTAATGACTCATTAGATACTCCAGTTAATAATTTAAATAAAAGGGAGAACAGGACTTCCTCAAATTCAAATGTAAATCCTTCCATCAAGGTGAGCCATTCTTTTAGATCAAATGTCCAATCCTGAACTGAAGACAATTATCTGGGATTCTATGAGCTTTGTGAGGGTGATATAATCTGAATATGTATTTGTCTATGGATAGATGTTACAGGAATAAGAAAGGGTAGTAGATACCTGACTAGCAGCCTACTCCATGTTCTGCAACACTGGACCTCACCATCATTCCTCTTATCCCTTGTTAAGGAGATGCTGCTTTCTGACACTGATTGCATACCAGTTATTTAAAAAAAAATCAGTAGAACCATTTTAAAACAATGTTACCCTCTCAAATATTTCACATTTTCCTCTTTTACATAGCATTAATTTAACATTTTGAAACTCTATATTTCATGCTTTTTTCTCATTCAGTGTTAACCTGGAGATAGCGGATACAGTTTTTGTTGTTGTTGCTGATATTCGTGTGTATGGTCCCAATTTTTAAATTGGTATTTAGTAGTTAGACTATTTGTCAAAGTGACTAGGAACTTAAGTGAGTAGGAAATGAATAAAGACACCTGTTGGATAACTCTGTAATAGGCATACAAGTAAATACTTATGGTTTACTGATGAACATACACATACTACATAAACCAATTCAAACTTAGTCCACAATTGTTGGTTCATAGACTCCAGGTGTAAGTTCAGGAAGTTAAACATATTTGTTTCAGATGGTAGCCCCTGAGCAGAATGCTTTTTTATGTGTCTTAAAGGACTCTTGAACCAGCAGAGGTAACTCTGCTATAGATTTGGAATCTAGCCTGTAAGGTTAGACAATATTAAGAACACTATTTTTTTTTTTTGCAACAACTCGAGTTTAGAAAACCAGACTAGGCAGGTGAGAGACCTGCTTGCAAGCTCCACCACCACTGCGGCCACCCACTAGATTCTGTTCCTCGAAGACCCGCTCTGCCCTGCAACCCAGTCACCTCATCATCTTCCCCTTGTCCAGCACTTTCCCACAACTCTAGCAGACTCCAAAGGCACAGGTACCACCCACCCCAGCTGGAAGAACAGGAGAGTGACTGGCCCCACAGCTAAGCTGCCACAACCTCCAGACTCTAAGCCCAAAGACACATCCCATGCCTCTCCTCCTACCATTTGAGCACCAACAAGGCACCTGGGCATTGCCCCCAAATCTGGTGGAACTCCACTGCTCTGGTGCAGACCCCACTAGCTGGCCAGTAGGTGAGAAACTTGCTTGCAGGCTTTACCACCACTGCCACTACCTATAAGATTCTGTTGCTATATTTCTACCTTGCTTTTCACTCAAGAACCACATTGTTTTTTTTTTTTGTTATTTTAATTGCATCCAACTAAATGTGTGGAAGACATAAAGGCTTTAGAAATAACTTATTGAGAGGTGAATATGTATACTTAAAGTAGTTTGCTAAAGTTCACATATAATTGGATTACTTTCAGTATTTTTTATCAATAGTTAGAACACTTATAATAAATAACGACTTTTATTGAAAACTTTATTTTTAGAGTGTTTCACTGAATTTCCTAATGCATCATTTCTTAGGTGCATACATGCTAAACAGTTACTAAGTTTATATATTCTCCTAATGCTCTCTGGCAAGGACAGTCCATTTATTTCTGCTTGGATGACTGTTCTTAATTCAGTGGAATAATAAAGCTAGTGGGTTACTTTAGTAATTCACTTAGTATAAATTCTGACACATTATCAATTCATGAGACAGCCACATGAATGCAGTTAAACTATTTTTGCCTGACTTTCATTGTAATCTTGTGTATTAATGGTGCCATTGGACTAATAACCTGAGCTATGCATTGCTGAGAGGTTAGAAATCCCTTAAAGCACATCCTTGGTCGAGATGTTTCTGAAGCTAGTGGATGAGAACAGCATAATATTCAGGTATTATGAGCACCTTGTTCACTGGGAAAATATAAATTCATTTCAAGGTCAATTTTCATATAGGAGAACTTTATTTAAAGGAGTTTAAGAAATTTATTTTCATATTTTTACATAAATGTATAACACAATACAGATCTACATAAATTCAAATACATGTGGATATGTTCTATATGTGTGCAATTAAACTATGCAATAATAAAGTGAACTCAAATGCATAAGAGTGTTGTAAATAGTCTTTTGTTTTATGAATATAGAGATATTATTTAATGATGAGAAATAAGAATGTTTTCTTTAACTTGAAACTTTCAAGAGCACTGGGAATTAGCCCAGCAAGGATATCCAAGTTAAATGATCTATATTTTTAATATTAAAATTTTATATTAAGCAATTTTTTGTTAAAGACATTCACATACAATTGATTTAGTTAGATAATACCAGATTCATTTTCAAGTGTTTTTACTTATTCTACTACAGTTTTTCTAAGAATTGTTACAATAGTTAAATAATTCACAAGGTTAAAATAAAACAAGTCCATTTTCCTTTTGTTGGTTGATTGAATGAAGGATTGGTTGGGGATAGCATTTAACTATATAGTTCAAAATGGACTTGAACTCATTATCATACTGCCTTATCATCTAAGTGCTAGGATTCCAGGTTCCTTCCATCACTTCCTGGAAGGAAAACAATTTCCATTACTACTGAAGAGCTGGGAATAGTATTGTCTGGTTTCCTTAGGATTGTGCTGTGACTTCAGGTGAAATTCTTGGAGTATTCCAGTCTTAAACAAGCAGCTGCTTACTTCATCTTTAGTGAAAAAAAATTAAAGGGTATTTCATTGAAAATATTCATGTGCTTCATTTACCATGGTCTCCTATTCCTTGTTCTCCCTCTCTGTTCTTGCTCCAGCTGGGATCTCCTGCTCCCCCAAGCTCTCTTTCCCTCGACCCTCACCCTTCATTACACCCACCTACGTCCAAACTGTTCATGTACATCTCATCCATTTCTCCATCATTGGGCGATCCCCGTGTCTTTCACATGAGAATAGGAAGAAGCAAAGTGCTAGAGAGGCCCACAGAAATCCATAAAGATGCCCCCACAATAGACTGCTGGCAATGGTTGAAAGACAGCCCGAACTGACCTACTCTGGTGACAAGATGGCCAAACACCCTAATTGTCATGCTAGAAACCCCATCCAATGACTGAGGGAACTGGAAGCAGAGATCCACGGCTAGGCCTCGGGTGGAGCTCCAGGAGACCAATTGGCGAGAAAGAGGAGGGTTTATATGAGCGAGAATTGTTGAGACCAAGGTTGGATAAAGCACAGGGACAAATAGCCAAAGGAATGGAAACACATGAACTATGAACCAATGGCTGAGGGGCCCCCAACTGGATCAGGCCCTCTGAATAGGTGAGACAGTTGATTGGCTTGATCTGTTTGGGAGGCATCCAGGCAGTGGGACCTGGTCCTGTGCTCAGTGAATGAGTTGCCTGTTTGAAACCTGGGGCTTATGCAGGGATGCTTGGCTCAGCCTGGGAGGAGGGGACTGGACCTGCCTGGACTGAGTCTACCAGGTTGATCTCAATCTTCAGGGGAGTCTTTGCCCTGGAGGAGGTGGGAATGGAGGGGGGCTGGGGAGAAGGGGAGGGGGGCAGGAGGGGGAGAACAAGGGAATCCATGGCTGATATGTAGAATTAAATTATATTGTAAAATAAAATAAAATTAAATTAAAAAAACAGAAAATGTTTATGTGCATGTTGCCACAGTCTATGTGCATTCATATTTAAAAGAGATTGGGGAAAGATATATTTTGGGTGAGTGGGGAGGTCAGATGAATCTGGGAAGAGCTAGGGCTGGTGAAATTATGACCACAATATATTGAATGAGCAACATTTTTCAAAAAAACTCAATAAGTAAAATATATTTGCAAGAGAAAAAATCTATGGTATATATTTTACTTCTATAAATACAGTTCTTTATGTATTAGATATCTTAGGACAATGGAAATAAGAGAGCATTCAATATGTGTAATACTGTTATCAGACTATCTACCTTCAGAGATATTGGGTCATTTTTCAAAAAATGGGTAATTAAACTGTTTGGATTAAAAACAAAATTACAATATTCCTTTATGGGAACAAGAAAATATTTAAATTTATGCGTGATTGAGCAAAATTTTTACTTTCTTAAAGGTTTCACTAAGTTAACATAGTAAATGTTCCAGTATCTCTTTCCATATGTCACTCTTCCTGGTTTCAAGAATTGAAAGCTTGAGACATATTGGGGCCATTACCACAGTCAGGTTGTTATTCAGATCTACAGCAGTATACTGATCTGGTGCTTTTGCTAAGTTTACAAGGTAAAAATTATCAGAGTGATGACAGAAAGATACACAGATTTAGGAAGAAGATCTGGCACTCCTGGCAGGATCCCCAGTGGAATTCAGACTGACCAGTGATTAATGTTGCTGTCAGCCTTGGTCAGTGTCCTACTTCCCCTTCTGTGCCTGTGATAAAACACTGACCAAAAGCAATTTGTGGATGAAAAGGGTTTCTTTTGTATTACAGGTTATAGTCCAACATTAAGGGGAGTGCAGTAATCTTTTGTTTCAAAAATGTTTTATTATTCTTTAATCATTTGTGTGAGATGTTTCAAATACTATAACTTTTGTTTTTTTAAAGTTTCAGAATTTTATTTGCATTACTTTATATATACATGTGTGTATATGTATGTATGATATATATGTAGCTTTATTTATATATGTATGTGCATGATTATACTGAACATTGAAGAGAAGTAATGATGAAAATACAATTCAGTTTGTAAGTATTCATTTCTATTGCTTTTAACATTCTTATGATATATTGCTTCTTTGACAATGTGAGTTTAATAGATATAGGGACTTCAAAGCCATTTTTTTTCTACAAATATTCAAACTTCATTTTGCAGTTTACTTAAATCTCTGGAAATACATGAATCTTTTTGGTTTACTTATTAGATCTTTTTCTTCACTTAGCTGTTCTGCAGAATTCATTCTAAGGCTAATTGTTACCTATCTTCGAATAGTTACCTTCCTGAGCACATACACCATCATTCCTACATCCTCAGACTTTGACTCTGAGGAATAGGGAGTGCATTATTCTTGCCCTGTGACTGCCACTTCCTGCTACAGCTCATCCTTCTGAGAGTGGCTTAACTAGCTTCAAAGAGATGTTGACTCTAGGCATAACTAGTATTTACCAGATTGTCAGAGGACAGTCTTGCTGTACATACCTGTAATTCCACATGTGCATCCATTCTGGATCATAATCTTACCTATAAAATCAACCATACATCTCTCTAAACTCTATATCTTTTAAACTCAAGCCTCTGCTCTTGGCTTCTAATAATGATTTTTAACCAAGTCAGCCAAAACTTTGCTTAAAACGTTAACTACACTATAACAACACCATCATGATGTCTTTGTGACTATAAGTTTCTTACACTAATATAAGAACAAAAGGCGCACATATTTAATACATTGTTTCCACCTAATATGAAACATGAGGGGAACTGGAGAAATGACTCTACAGTTAAGAGAGAATACTGCTCATCATCAGAATCTAGTTCCCAGCACCCACATTAAGCATCTTACAACTGCCAGTAACTCCAGCACTGGGGGATTTGCCACCCTTGTTTGACATTCCAAGGAGGCATTAACATTCATATACCCACACAGAGACACACATACAGACAAGATGTGAAATCAATCTCCACAGTGACATCCTTTCTTTATACAAGGCACACAAGCATTTTTTAATACAGAAGCACATTTCAAATAAACAAATATATTTTCTTCAACACTGTTTTACATTAATTTTAAATATAAGTAAAATTTTACCTAGTAATCTTCCCCTTTTCAATAAGATGATACAGCATTCTTTGGAACATTAGTTTTTCTTTTAAAATAAGTTTTCTCTTACAACATGAAAATTAAATATATTTTCATATCATTCTTTGAGAATTTCATACAGTGTGCTTTGATCAAATTTGTACCCTATTCCCTCCCTTCTAACTGCTTCCAGAACCAATTCCAGATGACTCCTTTCCACCTTCATGAGCTCTTAATTGATTTGAGTCCAATTAGTGCAACATTTATGTGCATACATGGAGAACCATCCACTGGTGCATGGACAGACTTCTAGGGCCACATCTCAGAAGAAAGAAGACTCTTCTTCCCACAGGAGTCATCAAGAACAAATAACTCTTCAGTGAGGCGTGAGGCTACATGAGTTTCTTCTCTGCACTGGAATTCTGCACTGGTTCTATCTTCAGCAGGTCTTGTTCATGCAGCCACAGGCACTTAGTGTCCCTTAGTACAATCAGTGCTATTATCATGTCCAGAATTCCCTGTTTGTTAGAAGTTCTCTACAACCTCTGGCTATATTCCCAAATAAGGCTGTCCACTTCATAGGCATTTATTCTCTGCTTAGACCAGTTATGGGCCTATGTATTGACTATAATTCACTACAGAAAGATACTTCCGTGAGGTCCAATAGCTTCACAAATTCTTAGGTTAAAAAAAAGAAAGTTTTGTGGGCATATCGATACAATGTAATTTAGTAAATAATAGTGGTAGGTTCTTCCCTAAGGTCTGTGACCTACTCAGCCCTGAGTTTCTTACCAAGATAACAAAACGAAAAATGGTACTGTCTTGTGTAGCATGTGTTAAAACCATTCAAAATATGATTGTGTTCATGTATCCCATTTCCATTATCACAAACACTAGTTGATGCACATCAATGGTATTTTCAATTGCTAAGATTTTAAATACAAGTTAATTAAAAAAATCACCTCTGACATGTAGCCTAATGATGTTTAAATGTTTTACATAAATTCTATCATTCTTGTGGATAATTCCTTACTGAAATATACTAGGATTCAATATCAACATTAATTGGCAAATGGAAAGACTTGTGTAAAATGTTTAAGATGCCTTATTATTCCATAGTCAGTGTTAGGGTCACTCAAAGTCAGTCAGACAGCATCAAGCTGTGGAAGCTTGACTCTACCCAAGAATGAGATATTTCAATAACTTTCAGTGACAAGATTGATGATCTTGAATGATCATCACTTGAATGATCAATTACTAAGAAACTTTTATGCCACAGCCTGTTTCCTCCTTTACACACCACAATGACCTAAAAGCAAACAGATCCCTTTGCTTTGATGTGCACAATTAAAAAATTAAAATTTCCTGGTAACAGTGTTGTGGTGCATAACCTTAATACCAGCACTCAGAGAGGCGGCAGGTCTCTATGAGTTTGAATCTAGCCTTTGCTCAACATAGTAAACTACAGGATTGACAGGCTACCTAAGGAGATACTTGGAAATATCTTGTAAAAAAATACACCACACATACACATATACAGACACAAAGACACACACACACACACACACACACACACACACACACACACACATACACAGCCATGTGTATACACATACATAAAGAACTAACAAGTTAGCTAATAAATGATATTACTAAAATTTTAAGAGTTTATTTATAAAATACATTTGTGTCTGATGGATTTGTTTTTTGATCACTGTGATTTTGTTAAATGTAAATTCATAATAGGAAGAAGAATTTCAGTACCATTTCAACTATATTTCACCTCTGTATTATATTTTGATTAATTAATAAATAAATTAAATAACATACAGTACAGATATTTCTTGCATTTTGTTCTTTCAGATAACTCAAGATTTAAAATATTTTATTGTTCAAGTCAATATGCTAAATGTTAATAAATATTTTACTGTCATCATAGGTCATTCTATACTTATATTCTCTACAAATTCATTTAAATTCATAATCTGGAATGCATATGAATTGTCCTTATTCTAATAGATGTAATTCCTGAGTTTTAAAGTAATAATGCTTAAAAACGAGCCCCAAGTTACAATAAAACAGAAACTGCAAAACTCAATGCCCTTGATCTTTAGGAAAAGTTTAAAAGCTTTCAAAATAAGTCTTAATGTCAGTATAAAAGGGATGCCATTTCAATAAAAGATTTACACCCTTATGTGCTCAATCTAGTATAAAGGTGGTCTTGATTTCCTCCTTAAATATAGTGTTTTTAATTATTGATAATTGAAACTAATTTGAGTACACAGACCTTATTAGAAAGATAAATGTTGCATGAAAAATGGCATGACCTTTTCCTTATGCTTTGTCAAAACATTTCTCTAATGATATTTGCTAGGTCTCAACGCTTTCCACACCTTCTAGGAGCTCAGCACGGTATACTTGCTTTCTTATAACAGTTAAAGTTGCCTTAAAAAGAATTTATGCTTTGAAATAGAATGATGCAAGTTGGATAATTAAAATAGTTATTTTATGAAAACACTTAGTGAACATTTAAGAAAAATATCTAAATGGCTTGAAGAGTTATAATAATACGCAGTGATTTTTTCAGCTTTAGCCTACCAACTTTTATCTTGTTCATATAACTCAGAACATGTGAGTTTGCCTAATATGGGCTAGGAATATCTACTTTGAACCATCCTAAGTAATTTTTGACATGAATATATTGGAAATTAATAAACTGCCTTTCTAAAAATAATTGTTAGGCTAATTGCTATCATGATTGACTCTTCAACCCTACAGAAATATGTCATGCAAAAATGAGCATATGTGGACATTAACACTGACCTCTTTTCTTTATGTTGGATAAAAATTTCATGAAGTAAAATTGGCTTGAAAATAATAATGAATCAGAAATACCTTGAACTTTGTATAAAATTATATGAATGAATACCTATATTCTTAACAAAAATGTTGTCATAGATTTATATGGCTGTCCAGAAAGTGCTGACATGTATGGTCAGCATTATGAGAAGGGTAAGAAAAATTATTTACAGTAAATGGTTTATGTTACATGAGTACTTAAAAAGCTATGTGTAACCATGTGCTCCACTGAAGCCCAGAAACAAGCTTAAAGCTGTTTCTTAAAAGAGAATTTTTATGAGCATTTGTTGATGACCCTAAGGGACTAAGTTGTAATACACCTGTAGGAAGCGTCCAGCATTTCCAAGTGCTGTGTCTCTTCAATGGTACTTGAGGAACTGTTACATTCCCTGCTTTATATGACTTTAATGACAGAACAGTAAATTTATTTGAAAGCAAAGGGTTTCCATTTCATGTGCTCTCTCCTTCTGCATTTCCTATCTATGGAGGGCAAGCAAACTTCAGCCCGCTGATAGGTATTAACACATTGCCTGATTTTTCCGAGTATTTAAATATTTATATATTTTCTTTATATTTTTTTCCTGTCATACAGTAAGCTAGGAGGTCTCATAGTTAAAGGAAGTTTCTTGATTCCCCAATGTCTCTCAATACCTAACAACAATTACTGGTTCAAGAAAGTTACCAAATTAATATGAGTTTTATGTATTTAATCATCATAATCTGCAAATTTATAGAGATTATTCATGTGTATGTATGCACATAATACATGGTTGTTCACATACATAGTCTCTGGACGAAAGAAACAATCTCTTTAAATGAAGCTATGCCTGAATATTGTCATTTTTGTCCGAGTTCATGATAATAGATTTCTGAAATCATATAATCTAACTCAATATTATCTATCCATTTTCTACTTAACCATAGCTCTGCTTCTGACATTTTAAATATGCTTACTTATGGTACATACATATCAAATCCATAGATCTACATCTAACTGAGCTCAGGTCATCTTACATCCACAAGGTTATACATTAGCTGATTCTCATGAACATATTTCAGATGATTAATATAATTAGTCTGAGTAATTATGGGATTGATACATTCACAGATTGGTCTAATTAGCCTTTGAACAGACCAATGCCTCTATTGGGAAGCTAATAAATTCTCTGGCTGATCTTCATGAACCTTTTATTCTAGACTTGATTAATGCCCAATCTTTTGGCAAAGTAACTAGACAAAAGGCAAAATGTCAGCCTATCTGTTTTCAATAATCAGTTCACCTTCCTGAACATTTATCCTTCATGGATATTAGATTTTTTTAATATATTGTGACCTTCTATACTACATTCTATAGAAAGGTCAACAAAACGCAATATTTTATAGTGCTTATCAAAATGGCTAGAATTTTTCATTTATTTGCATATGAATTAGAATAACTAGAAATCTTGTGAAACTATTCTTATGCTATATATGAGTAAATTAAAACAGAAATACTAAAAACGGAATAAATGTAAGCCATAATTTTAGTTGTATCTCACTTAGCAATTCTGTATACAATTAAACAACATATTGAGTATCATTTACCTTAAAATATTTAATGTTTGTCTAATTCTATTTATGAGTAATAAAACAATTGAAAACTTATTTCTAAATTATTTTCATATATTGGAAAATAAATTAAGATACATAAAATGAAATAATATTATTGATAGATATGCACAAGTTTATCTATCTTCCTCAGATCTAATTTATACTGTATACTTGAATAAATAAAACTTAGAAGGTTAACCATAATTCTCAATGGAATCACATTGGCATTAAGTTGGAGTAATTTAATGTACTAAATCCAGCGCTGCACAGCTCTTAGTTCAAGCATAATGACAATTATTAAAGTGGATCTAATTATGCAAGTTTGCATATGCTCCAAGTGCAGTTGCTGTGTTCTATGTCATTGCTGGACAAATATGAGCACAAATAAGCTTGTACCCATCCTTAAATGGTCATTCATACAATTTGTGTAAACTTGGTGAATTATGTCTTTCATTTTAGAAGATATTTGATGACTATACCATATACATTGTATGAGAAAAAGCATATTTGATCCAATTTCAAGTTACTGTGTTACTAGAGTTGTTGTGACTCTGTTCCTGTGATGAGTTTTCACATTGGTCAACTCAGCAAAAATGTAAAGTGAGACCAACATGAATTTATTATAATTCACCTGCGGGCCTCCCTTATTCTCATGGACTATAGAAGAACCATTTCTTGGGACATGTGACTTAATGAATTGAATGTATGTGGATCACTTTTACTTGGCTAGAGTTTGGCAAATGCAACTGCCACAAATTACAATTTATTATAAATTTTAAAATAGCCCACGTTATTTATTTAATATTGAAATGAAAATGAAGTGGGTGTGTGGGTACAAGAGATGTAGATTAAATTTTGAAGACAAAATTGCATACAAGAAAGAAGGCATAGGCAATGCAGCTTATTAGACAACAGTAATTTTGAGTGTGTGCATGTTTGTATGTGTGTATTTGTGTGTGTTTGTGTGTACAAGTACGTGTGTATTCATAAATGCATGTATTCACATATGTGAATTTTGTTTCTTGCTCTTTCTCTCTCTCTCTCTGTTTATGTGTGTATATATATGTGTGTGTGAATATGTGTGTGTGTGTGTGTGTGTGTGTGTGTGTAGCATACACCAGAGGTTGAGTGGGTGAGCCTTTATCTGAGAAAAGGTCTCTCACATAAAATGCAGCTCATTGATACTGATTGGCCAATGAAGTTGACAGACCAACCTATCTCTGTGGTCACTACCCTAATACAGATTGAATGTTCATTAATGTTCCTGCATTTTAATTTTACCTGGTTGCTAGAGATCTTGACTCAAGCCCTATTCTTTGTGCCCAAACACTTCCTTATCCAACTGTGCTATATTAGCACTCTTGAATACTGTTTACCATCACATTAAAAATATAAATAAATAAAAGAATTCTCCAAGTATCGTTTCTGATAGATGAAGAAATATTACAATTAGAGCTGTTTTCTTTATAACATTCTCCAATCTCTGTCTTCAATTTGGAGTTTTGAATATGTTTACATTAATGGAATTTGATGCTAATAAAAGACAGATTCCTGCATCTCTTGCTTATTTATGTGGTTTTAAGTTATTTTCCTCTCAATTTTGCCAGTAGTGGATATTGTCTATGTAATTTTTTCTGACATAAACCTTTAACCTGTTGTTAATATATATACAGTTATTTTCTTTTGATTATTTTCAAAAGAGGATTTTAAAAATTATTTTCTTAGTGGTTAATTTAATGTTTCAGTTAACACCTTAAATTTAGAATAACCTTGTTTAATTAACACTTATAATTTCATAGTATGTGATAATCTTGTCCTTTGTTATCTTTAATTTTATAGCTTAGTTTTACATTTTGCATATTAAAATAAATTATTTTTATCTTTTATATTTTAATAAAAAATATATTTACTTTTTAATTTTCTTTTCTTAGAATCATTCTTAAAGAAATTCATACATGTGCATATGCATTCTGATTGTATCATTCCTATGAAACCTCTTGTTTCCAAGGTAACCCCTTTCCACTTAATGTCTTTTAGTGCTTTTATGACCTGTTGAATTTAAGCTGGATTGGCCGGCTGGAGCATGGTTTTTGGAATGTACACTGAAATATGGTGATATTACAATTGGCAATTCAACTGAAAACTATGACTTATCCTACCCAGGATCCATCAGTAGCCACTATTTCCCCAGAGAATGATAGAAACCCTTTAGTCCCTTCACCATCTATGACTGACTATTGACAGTCACATCCTTTACAAGCCCAGTTCAGACAAGTACAGCAACTCTAAATTCATAATTACTGTACCTTGAGCAGATGCAAGTCTCTGAATTTGAATGTCTCTGTAAAAAGAAATTTCTTTGAACATGGTTATAAGAGCATTTGTCTATGGTTATGAATATGAATAATTTGAAAACAATCCAGTACCAAGAACATTTACCGAGGTATCAGTTATAAGTTCCCTCCTATGTAATATGATCTCCCAGTCATGGATTTTTGACCAGGTACAATACCAGGAATAAATTATCTCCTGTATAACAAGACTCAAATCCAAGATAGATGTGTTTATTAACCCCATAATAGTCATAACACTACTGTTCCTGTAGAAACATTTTGTCCTCATTACAAACAAACAAACCATATGAGTGGGGATACAGTTATATGAGTGGATAATACTAATATTAGAAGTGACATGTGATCAAAAATTCTCAGTGCCAAATGTGAGATACCTCCTTGTGAGCTCTTGGTCAAGGAGTCCCTAGAGTGCCTCAATGCAATATAGGTCATTGCCTTTGCTCTCGAATGCACACCAGACTTTTGTGGCATTGCTAAGGACACCCCACATCTTGACTGCAGTATAATAAAGCTGAAAAAAACTGGAAATTCCCTCCCTGCTGGATAGCACACTGTACTGACTGGTTTTGTGTCAATTTCACACAGGCTATCATCATCAGAGAAAAAGTAAGCTCAGTTGAGGAAATGCCTCTGTCAGATCCAACTCTAAGGCATTTTTTCAATTAGTGATCAGTGAGGGAGTGCCCACCCATTGTGGGTGGTGCCATCCCAGGGCTGGTGTTCCTGGGTTCTACAAGAAAGCCAGAGAGTGTCTGGTGGTGGTGACACAGGCCTTTAGTCCCAGCACTTGGGAGGCAGAGGCAGTTGGGTTTCTGTGATTTCGAAGCCAGCCTGGGCTACAGACTGAGTTCCAGGAGAGGTTCCAAAGCTACACAGAGAAACCCTGTCTTGAAATAAAAGGAAAAGAAAGAAAGAAAGCCAAAGAGCAAGCCATGAGGACTAAGCTGGTAAACAGCATTCCTCCATGGCTTTTGCATCAGATCCTGTCTCCAGGATTCTGTGCTGTTTGAGGTCCTGTCCTTACTTACTTTGATAATGAACAACCCTGTGGAAGTATAAGCTGAATAAAACTTTTTCTTCCCAACTTGCTTTTTCAGTCATGGTGTTTCATCTTAGCAACAGAAACTCTCACTAAGAGATACACTAACAAAAACAATAAAAGGTCCAGCCTTTATCGTTTTCTCCCAGGGTCCATGGAAAAGTCTAACAACCAGCAGAGGATTCTAATCTGAGGGATATCAAATGAATCTAAGCACACTGAATTCTTTAGTCCATTCACTTTATTCTTCCAAATCCATTCTATCTATACAGCTTCTTTTCTGTTCTTGTACTTAGCTCTTCTCAGTCCCTCCTGTTCTCAGTTCCTTCTGCTGTTCTCTCATCTCTATCTAGTTCTTTCTATCTCCGTCCTCATCTTTGTTCTTCTCAATCAATTCCCCAAGGGCTGTGAGGAAATCAGCATATATACACAAGCAGTGATGTAGCACGAATCTTAAAATGTCTTATTAATAAAAACAAACCTGGAGCCAGGTATTGGGGTGAATGCTGGAATATCAGAGAAGCAGAACCAGCCACAGCGACCTCATCTCGACAGTTCCTCAGCTGATCCTGTTTCCTCAGACTGGAAGCCTCTGTGTCCTATTCTGAATGGCTCTCAGCTGAACTGCTGCTCAAAGCCTAAAGCTTAACCAGCTCTAGTTCCTGGTCCTCACACCTTATATACCTTTCTGCTTTATGCCATCACTTCCTGGGATTAAAGGTGTGTGCCACCATGCCTGGCTGTTTCCAGTGTGGCTTTGAACTCACAGAGATCCGAATGGATCTCTGCCTCCCAAGTGATAGGATTAAAGGTGTGAGTGCCACCATTTTCTGGCCTCTATGTCTGTCTAGTGGCTGTTCTGTTCTCTGACCCCAGATAAGTTTATTAGGATGCACAATATATTGGGGGACACAACATATCACCATACAGTAATTCTTTGGCAAAGCAATGCGAGGCTTGAAGTTTTCAGGGTAGAAGAGAGAGGTGATAAGGATCCAGAAATAGAGCAATAATTTTACAGTGGCAGAAGGTGCTATGTAGACTACTAAGCTAGAAAACTCTAAAGTATTTTAACTGGTTGTGATTGTGCATTCTATACTACCAATATGCCAGAAAAGATATATTTTAAGACAATTTATATTAATATTAATATTAACTAAAACATACACATGTATATGTAGCAAATTGTCAAGTCTTCTTATGAATGTTACTGATTAACATCTACCATATGAGCTCAAAAAACTCCCCAGAATGTTTCTGTATCTCAGAATACCTTGTTTTCATTTTAACTATCTAAAAATGGCTTTTACAGATGCAGTATTTTGGACAATAGGTTTTGCTTTCCTTTGTAATTTTTCTGACAGTATCTTGCACTTCTCATTCGTCACAAGATTGCTTCTTTGACTTTCAACAATTATTTGTTTGATTATGGATATTTTGAAATTTATCAAAATTGTATTGTTCCACTCCATGTAAATGCATTCATTCATATCTTTCACAAGCTTTTAACATTTCTACTAAAGGCCTGTGAATTTTGGTGATATTTTGAAATAACCAATGTTAATCACTCTTTGCAAAGTTTTCTATGTTCCTCTTATTTTTCCTTTCTTCTTACAATCCAGTTGTCCATATTTTTTACTTATTAACTTTTCATAGATTTCTGTTTCTCCACTTAGTTCCTTCACACTTTTGAGTTCCTAATTCCTTTTTTCCAACTACATACATGTTTGTCGCATACACTAATTTGTGTCTCCAAAACTCCTTTTAATGTTTAACTCAATTTATTTAATATATTTTAAATAAATAATACTGATCTTTCAGCTTAAATAATTCTACTCCTCATACTATTTTCTGTCTATTAGACACACATGCTAATCCCCAACAAGGTAAATAATTTTGCTTAACTCAGCATTTGGGACAATGCCTCTTAAAATACTGAGTATCTAGAATTTGTTTCCCCCTTGAAGATATACTGTTTTTTTTTTTCTGGAAGATAATAAAATTTTGACACATAAGGTTAAGTTTTAAAGACATAAGAGTTGTTAATTTGAGTTTAAATTATTATTCATTTTGAAGAAAATATACTCATAGCAGTAATTATAAGATTCTACAATCTGTGTTGAATGTCCAACTTCTTGATCTGAGCTTCCTATGAATGATATTAAAAGGTTGGACATATCAGCATACATATCTAGCCATTATTCAATACTTTCCATGAACGTGCTATTTAGTCCTATTTCGTCTGTTGTCATCATTATCCCTTACCATTTGGTATTCCAGAACACTTCATCAAAACGGTCTTGCAAAATTATTGACCTTTTCCAATTGTATGTTTTTTCTTAATGAATTATATCTTGCAAGTCATTCAATGGCCTATTTGAACTTGTATTTTTGAAGGAGGGTCATTCTGTGTAGCCAATGTTAGCCCTGTCTCAGCCTTCTGATATATTGTATGTAGTATCATCATGGGGACCTATCCTTTTGAAATTAATGACTGATTATTAGGACTTTGACCATATTGGGCTCTACTTGAAATATCTACCCAACAGTCTATAATTTCTCACATCACCGATTGTCATTTTCCCCGATTCTTACTTAGTTATCTGCTTTTAGCTAAGTTTTCTAATTTTCATTTATTTGATTTTGTTTGTTCCCACCTCATCTTTCCATGTTAAGGGTTAATTTTGGGGATTTTATTACAAACTGTACAAAATGTATACAAATGTGTACAAAATAAATACCAAATATGTACAACAGGAAAATTTTAGTATGTAAATTTGTTTGCCTGGATATAAATACTGAAAAAAATCACATTAATCTTTGCCTGTTCACGTGCAACTTATATTTAGAGATGAATTCTGCTCACCAAACTTACCATATGTTATTAATGTATTTATGAGTATTATTTCCAATTTATAAAACTAATAATATGCAATTAATGGTCACAACGTCTGTTCTCCATCTGAGAACTTTTTTTTCTTAAATTTCTTGATTCTTCATGGTTTGCTTATGGTATTATGTATTTTGTAATTATTTTTATTCAATTAATGTATAAAGTAAAAGCATTAAATTTGTTACCTTAATGGGAAAATCATACTTCTTTGTTCCAATATGAATGAAATAAACAAACTGTGCACTTAACCAGGAAATGTAATCTTGACTGTGTATATTGTATATACTTACTGGATATAATTTTTCTTGTATTAGTTATAAGCTTTTTTTTTAATTTTAGACAAAAAGAGGGGAAATGTGGTATTGTGTTCCCCAAAATATTGTGTATGCTAATAAACTTATCTGGGGTCAGAGACAGAACAACCACAATATTAAACATAGAAGTTAGGCAGTGGTAGCACATGCCTTTAATCCTAGCATTCCAGAGGCAGAAATCCATCTGTTCAAGGATACAGCCAAGCATGGTGACTCACACCTTTAATCCCAGAAAACCAGCCTTTAATCCCAGGGAGTGATGGCAAAAACAGAAAGATATATAAGGCTTGGAGACCAGAAACTAGAGGCATTTGGCTGGTTAGGCATTTGACTGGTTAAGCTTTCAGGCTTCTAGCAGCACAGTTCAGCTGAGAGCTATTTGGATATGAGGATACAGAGGCTTCCAGTCTGAGGAAACAAGACCAGCTGAGTAGTTGACCAGGGGAGGTTAGCTGTGGCTTGTTCTGTCTCTCTGATCTAGTTCACCCCAATACTTGGCTCTGGGTTTGATTTTATTAATAAGAACTTTTAAGATTCATGCTACATCTTTCAATAAGAAAAAATGTGTTATTAGATTTTAAAAAGGCATTTTCAAAGTAAAGTAGGCCATTCAAAATAAAGCCTCTTATTATTTATACCTCCATAAACTGACTACATGTGACTACCTTGTCTAATTTATTATTCAGGACTCTTCATGGCTGACATTTGTTTATGGTGGTTGAGGTAGCAGAATATGTCATTTGTTTTTCATAGACCAAGCAATGTTGAAAGTAATGAAGAATTATGTTAATATCAAAGTCAGCATAACTGACATTGCAGCTGAAGAATTCAAGAATTTATGTACCATCAAGTTATCATTTTGATGAAGTGAATAGTCCTTCCAGAGACATTTAAATGTCATAGGAAGCAACACATAGAAGCATCCATTATATACTTAGTCTGTATTGAATCATGCTTTCTTAAAATTTAGGGATCTAATGGGAGTAATCCAATTAAAGGATACAGAAAAACAACTAAATTAGAAATTAATATGAAATATGAAACTTATTTAAATGTGAATATAAATTTTAATTCTAGAATAAGAAAATTAGAGTTTGCAATAATAATGGCAAATACTTGCATCAATATCTCAAATTTTTATTTACTTAGATTTGATAATGTGTTCTAATTTGCTGTAAAATCTCATATTAATATCATAAATCTGCTACATTTTGCTCATTTCCATAAGACATTTGGTCTAGTTATAGTAATATTAAACAAATGCATCAGAATACATGAGTAACTGAACATAATTATCAGGTAAACACTAATGACAGCCAAAACATTAAATGTCATTCCTAAGAATGTTTTTATGGAACTGAGTTTCCAATTTTTGCTTTACAATCTAAAATGAGATCCACTAGTTATGTCCCTTGTAAGACATTGCACATTAAGAAATGTCTGTCTTATATGACTGGCTATAAATTTTCTCAGTAATAGGAAAGCAATGAAAGACATGTAGTTGAAAGAGTTCAAAGTAAAGGATTAAAGTGGCTATGTGGAATACATTAGTATATATGAATAATGTTATGATGTTATTGAAGAAGGTATCCAGAAATATCAAAAAATTTCTAACTTACATCATCCAGAAATACAGATACAATGAAAAGTTTTATCAATGCTACATGAACTCTTTTCATGGTTTCCCAAAAGTATAAAGCCTAATTGATAAAATGTGTAAGGATCCAGTATATGAGTCTTCAACTATCAACCTTTAAAAATAACTACAGTTTTATTATGTTTTGAATACTAAATTTCTTCCCAGGAATTCAAAAGACATGCTGATAGTTTCTTAACATTTTAAATTACATATTAGATGTGTGTTTGTATTTTGACTGCAAATATGTATTACACAAAATGTATTCCTGGTGCCCATAGAAGCCAGATGAGCTCATAAGATTTCTTGGAGCTGAAATTCAAATGTTTGTGAACTACCTGGTTAGTAGTAGGAATTAAACCTGGATTCTCTAGAACAGCAGCCAGTTTTCTTAAACTCAGAGCCATCTCTCCAGCCATAAATGCTATTTCATAATTCAAGTAGTGTCAGAATCCAGCTCATACATCTAAATAAACAAAAGACCACTATTTTACATTGTTATGTCCGTCTTTTCTAAACACAGGTGAATGTTATACATGAAGAATCTAAATAAGGTAGTGTGGGAACCCACAGAGGCTCCCTAGTGGGAACTTTCTCAGGGCCAGAGAATCTGAGCTTGCTTATGCAACCCAGCAGGGCTGCATAAGGTGATTTGCTCATGGGAGTGTTTACCAGATGTTTGGAAGGGTTAACACTTGGCTGTATGGTGTGCTTTGATCTTGCAAGGGGCAGGTCTGTTGCCTCTCCCTTTGACATATTACAAAAAGCCCCTTTCAATAAAGGACATGGCTGTTAGTCATTGATGCAGGTACTTCAGAAGCTATCCTGTGCTTCTGTCTTTCTTCTCATCATCTAGGTCTCTCTTTCTATCTGACATTTCTTAATCCCTCTCTCTTCCACCTAAGAACCCTTCAAATGGTGGGAGCTGGGCTCCCACAGATGGCACCCAATGTGGGGCTTAGCTATGGCAGATAAAGAAAAGGAACATCACAGGTTAAGGAGGTATGTCTGGTTATGAATTAAGTTGAGGTAGTGATATTCTTTACTTCAATAGTAAAAAATAAACCAAGTAGTTAAAGTTAAGATGCAGCAAGTATCTCCCCCTGTCTCTGTTTCTGTCAGCCTCTCTCTATTAAAGAAGTTTAGTTTGAGAAATGTAGGCTTAGGTATATTGGGCTAGAATAGGCTTTAGGTATAGGGATATTGTGAAGACTTAGGTATAATAGTAGCTTAGAATAGAGCAGGTTTTCCCAAATGAGACCTGGGATGTGCAAAGCTGCATCTGGGACTGAGCAGCCACTGCAGACTTGATGGTCAGAAGCCCCCATTACTAGTGCAAGCAGCAGCAAGAACAGCAGCTGACAAAGCATTGGCAGGTAAGACCTGTGTGGCATCACTGTAGTTGGAAGTTTTCCTGTGTCCCGGCTGGCTGGGGGTCAGGACAAATCTCTCCCACTCTTAGTCCCCAAGTAGGCATTCAGAGGCTTATATTAATTAAATTACTGCTCGGCCATTAGCACAGGCTTATTACTGACTAGCTCTGTGGTGATATTTTAATTGTGCTAAAATGTGATTTTATTTGTATGTTAATAAATAAAGTTTGCCTGGAGTTCAGAGGTCATTAGCAAGCCAGAAATAGAAGTCAGGAGGTGGTAGCCCATACACTTAATCCCTATAACATGGTAGGCAGAGTCTCTGTGTGGTCAAGGACACAGCCAAGTGTGGTGACCCGTGAACTTTTAATCCCAGTACCAACCACAGAGATCAGAAGGTCTGTATAGACAGGCAGTGACAATGAAGTCATGTGGCTGGGCTTATGGGCCAATGAGAAGGCAGAGCAGGAAAGCAATAAAACACAAGACACACAGGAAGAAGCTCTCTCTCTCTCAGGCGAAGAATGACAGTGAGTGGTAAGCTAAAGGAAGTCATGGCTCTTGCTCTGATCTCTTAGGTTTTAACTCTGTATTTGGCTCTGTGTTTCTTATTTAATAAGACCATTTAGAAATTTGTCTACATAGCTCTTACACTTAAATTAACCCATAATTCTTATTTATGTTTAGCCATGTGGCTTGGTACCTTTTCTCAGTTCTGCTTTGTCATCTTGCTTTCTCTCTGTCTGGTTCATGACTCCTGACTCAGCCTTCCTCTTCCTTAAATTATCCTCATCTGCTTGTGCCCCCTATACTTTCTGTCTGGCTACTGGCCAATCAGCATTTTATTTATCAACCAATCAGAGCAACACACATTTACAGCATACAGAATGATATCCCACAGCACATCACTGTGTCATTGGCAGCAGACACTGGGAGAGCCAGTGCTAGCAGTGAGGGTCTGTGTATTTTCTTTTTTTTTTTTTTTTTTTTTTTTTTTGTAGTTATATCTGAAAATATTTTTTTTTTTTAATTTTTATTTTGCAATACAATTCAGTTCTACATATCAGCCACAGATTCCCTTGTTCTCCCCCCTCCCGCCCCCCTCACCTTCCCCCCAGCCCGCCCCCCATTCCAATCTCCTCCAGGGCAAAGCCTTCCCCACAGACTGAGATCAACCTGGTAGACTCAGTCCAGGTAGGTCCAGTCCCCTCCTCCCATGCTGAGCCAAGGGACCCTGCATAGGCCCCAGGTTTCAAACAGCCTACTCATGCAATGAGCACAGGACCCGGTCCCACTGCCTGGATGCCTCCCAAACAGATCAGGCCAATCAACTGTCTCACCCACTCAGAGGGCCTGATCCAGTTGGTGACCCCTCAGCCATTGGTTCATATTTCATGTGTTTCCGTTTGTTTGGCTATTTGTCTCTGTGCTTTATCCGACCTTGGTCTCAACAATTCTCTCTCATATAAACCCTCCTCATTCTCGCTAATTGGACTCCCAGAGATCCACCTGGGGCCTAGTCATGGATCTCTGCCTCCAGGTCCATCAGTAGTTGGATGAGGTTTCTAGCACGACAATTAGGGTGTTTGGCCATCCCATCACCAGAGTAGGTCAGTTCGGATTGTCGCTCGACCATTGCCAGCAGTCTGTTGTGGGGGTATCTTTGTGGATTTCTGTGGGCCTCTCTAGCACTTTGTTTCTTCCTATTCTCATGTGGTCTTCATTTACCATGGTCTCCTATTCCTTGTTCTCCCTCTCTGTTTTTGATCCAGCTGGGATCTCCCACTCACCCAAGCTCTCTTTCCCTCGACCCTCGCCCTTCACTACCCCCACTCCTGTCCAGGCTGTTCATGTAGATCTCATTCCATTTCTCTGTCGTTGGGCGATCCCTGTGTCTTTCTTGGGGTCCTGTTTTCCAGGTAGCCTGCCTGGTGATGTGAGTAGCAGTCCAGTCATCCTTGTTCCACATCTAGTATCCTGTTATGAGTGAGTACATACCATGTTTGTCTTTCTGAGTCTGGGATACCTCACTCAGGATGATTTTTTCTAGATCCATCCATTTGTCTGCAAACCTCATGATGTCATTGTTTTTCTCTGCTGAGTAGTATTCCATTGTGTATATGTACCACATTTTGTTTATCCATTCTTCAGTTGAAGGGCATCTAGGTTGTTTCCATGTTCTGGCTATTACAAACAACGCTGATATGAACATAGCTGAACAAGTGCTCTTGTGGTGTGGTTGAGCATTCCTTGGGTATATGCCCAAGAGTGGTATAGCTGGATCTTGGGGGAGATGGATTCCCAATTTTCTAAGAAATCGCCATATTGATTTCCAAAGTGGTTGTACAAGCTTGCATTCCCACCAGCAGTGGAGGAGAGTTCCCCTAGCTCCACATCCTCTCCAGCATAAGGTGTCTTCAGTGTTTTTGATCTTAGCCATTCTGACAGGCGTAAGGTGGTATCTCAGAGTTGTTTTGATTTGCATTTCCCTGATGATTAGGGATGTTGAGCAATTCCTTAAATGTCTTTCAGCCATTTGAGTTTCCTCTGTTGAGAATTCTCTGTTTAGTTCTATAGCCCATTTCTTAATTGGACTGTTGGGCATTTTGATGTCTAATTTCTTGAGTTCCTTATATATTCTGGATATCAGTCCTCTGTCAGATGTGGGATTGGTGAAGATCTTTTCCCATTCTGTAGGCTGTCGCTTTGCTTTGTTGACCGTTTCCTTTGCCCTACAAAAGCTTCTCAGTTTCAAGAGGTCCCACTGATTGATTGTTTCTCTCAGTGTCTGTGCTACTGGTGTTCTATTTAGAAAGTGGTCTCCTATGCCAATGTGTTCAAGACTACTTCCTACTTTCTCTTCTAGCAGGTTCAGAGTAGCTGGATTTATGTTGAGGTCCTTGATCCACTTCGACTTAAGTTTTGTGCACGGTGATAGATATGGATCTATTTGCAGCCTTCTACATGTTGATATCCAGTTTTGCCAGCACCATTTGTTGAAGATGCTTTCTTTTTTCCATTGTGCACTTTTGGCTTCTTTGTCAAAAATTATTTGTTCATAGGTGTGCGGATTAATATCAGGGTCTTCAATTCGATTCCATTGGTCCACATGTCGGTTTTTATGCCAGTACCAAGCTGTTTTTATTACTGTAGCTCTATAGTACAGCTTGAAGTCAGGGATCGTGATGCCTCCAGAGGTTGTTTTATTGTACAGGATTCTTTTGGCTATCCTGGGTTTTTTGTTTTTCCATATGAAGTTGAGTATTATTCTTTCCAGGTCTGTGAAGAATTGTGTTGGTATTTTGATGGGGATTGCATTGAATCTGTAGATTGCTTTTGGTAAGATTGCCATTTTTACTATGTTAGTTCTGCCTATCCATGAGCATGGGAGATCTTTCCATTTTCTGACATCTTCTTCAATTTCTTTTTTCAGGGACTTAAAGTTCTTGTCATATAGGTCCTTCACTTGCTTGGTTAGTATTACCCCAAGGTATTTTATGTCATTTGTGGCTATAGTAAAGGGTGATGTATCTCTGATTTCCTTCTCCGCTTTTTTGTCCATTGTATATAGGAGGGCTACTGATTTTTTGGAGTTGATCTTGTATCCTGCTATGTTGCTGAAGGTGTTTATAAGCTGTATCAGTTCCTTGGTGGAATCTTTGGGGTTGCTCAAGTATACTATCATGTCATCTGCAAATAGGGAAAGCTTGACTTCTTCCTTTCCAATTTGTATCCCCTTAATCTCCTTATGTTGTCTTATTGCTCTGGCTAGAACTTCAAGTACTATATTGAATAAGTATGGGGAGAGCGGACAGCCTTGCCTCGTTCCTGATTTTAGTGGAATTGCTTTGAGTTTCTCTCCATTTAATTTGATGTTGGCTGTTGGCTTGCTGTAAATTGCCTTTATTATGTTTAGGTATGTTCCCTGTATTCCTGATCGCTCCAAGACCTTTATCATGAAGGGGTGTTGGATTTTGTCAAATGCCTTTTCAGCATCTAGTGAGATGATCATGTGGTTTTTTTCTTTGAGTTTGTTTATATGGTGTATCACATTGACAGACTTTCGTATGTTGAACCATCCTTGCATCCCTGGAATGAATCCTACTTGATCATGGTGGATAATTGTTTTGATGTGGTCTTGGAGTCTGTTTGCCAGTATTTTATTGAGTATTTTTGCATCAATGTTCATGAGGGAGATCGGTCTGTAGTTCTCTTTCTTTGTTGTATCCTTGTTTGGTTTGGGAATCAGGGTAATTGTAGCCTCATAGAAGGAGTTTGGTAATGTTCCTTCTGTTTCTATTGTATGGAACAATTTAGAGAGTATTGGTATTAACTCTTCTTTGAAGATCTGGTAGAATTCTGCACTGAAACCATCTGGTCCTGGGCTTTTTTTGGTTGGGAGACTTTTAATGACTGTTTCTATTTCGTTAGGGGTTATTGGACTATTTAAATAGTTTATCTGGTCTTGATTTAATTTAGGTATGTGGTACCTATCCAGAAAATTATCCATTTCTTTTAGGTTTTCCAGTTTTGTGGAATAGAGGTTTTTGAAGTATGACCTGATGATTCTCTGGATTTCCTCAATGTCTGTTGTTATGTCCCCCTTTTCATTTCTGATTTTGTTGATTTGGATGCTCTCTCTCTGTCTTTTGGTTAGTTTGGATAAGGGCTTGTCTATCTTGTTGATTTTCTCAAAGAACCAACTCTTTGTTTCATTAATTTTTTGTATTGTTCTCTTTGTTTCTATTTTATTGATTTCAGCTCTCACTTTGATAATTTCCTGGCATCTATTTTTCCTGGGAGACTTTGCTTCTTCCTGTTCTAGAACTTTCAGGTGTGCTGTTAAGTCACTAGTGTGAGATTTCTCCAGCTTATTTATGTGGGCGTTTAGTGCTATGAATTTCCCTCTTAGTACTGCTTTCATAGTGTCCCATAGGTTTGGATATGTGGTGTCTTCATTTTCGTTGATCTCTAGGAAGTCTTTAATTTCTTTCTTTATTTCTTCCTTAACCCATTGGTGATTCAGGTGGGTATTGTTCAGTTTCCATGAGATTGTAGGTTTTCTGTAGTTTTTGTTGTTGTTGAAATCCAACTTTAGACCATGGTGGTCTGATAGAACACAGGAGGTTATTCTAATTGTTTTGTATCTGTTTAGATTTGCTTTGTGACCAAGTATGTGGTCGATTTTAGAGAAGGTTCCATGGGGTGCTGAGAAGAAGGTATATTCTTTTTTGTTAGGATGGAATGTTCTGTAGATGTCGATTAAGTCCATTTGAGTCATGACATCAATTAAGTCCTTTATTTCTCTGTTAAGTTTCGATTTGGGGGATCTGTCCAGTGGTGAAAGTGGGGTGTTGAGGTCTCCCACTATTAATGTGTGGGGTTTTATATGTGATTTAAGCTTTAATAATGTTTCTTTTACATATGTGGGTGCCCTTGTGTTTGGGGCATAAATGTTCAGAATTGAGACTTCATCTTGGTGAATCTTTCCTGTGATGAGTATGTAATGCCCTTCTTGATCTCTTTTGATTGATTTTAGTTTGAAGTCTATTTTGCTGGATATCAGGATGGCTACACCCGCTTGTTTCTTAAGACCGTTTGATTGGAAAGTCTTTTCCCAGCCTTTTATTTTTAGGTAGTGTCTATCTTTGAATTTGAGATGTGTTTCTTGTATGCAGCAGAAAGATGGGTCCTGCTTTCGTATCCATTCTGTAAGCCTATGTCTTTTTATAGGTGAATTAAGTCCATTGATATTGAGGGATATTAATGTCCAGTGATTGTTCATTCCTGTTATTTTTTGGTGGTGATGTGTGTGTACTTTTCTTCGTTGGGGTCTACTGCTGTGGCTTTATCTATTGCCTGTGTTTTCGAGGTTGTATCTGACTTCCTTAGGTTGGAATTTTCCTTCTAGTGCTTTCTGTAGGGCTGGGTTTGTGGATAAATATTGTTTAAATCTGGCTTTGTCATGGAATGTCTTGTTCACTCCATCTATGACGATTGAAAGTTTTGCTGGGTATATTAGTCTAGGCTGACATCCATGGTCTCTTAATGTCTGCATTACATCTGTCCAGGACCTTCTGGCTTTCAAAGTCTCCATTGAGAAATCGGGTGTTATTCTGATAGGTTTGCCTTTATATGTCACTTGGCCTTTTTCCTTTGCTGCTCTTAATATTCTTTCTTTATTCTGTACGTTTAATTGTTTAATTATTATGTGGCGAGGGGACTTTTTCTGGGGGTCTAGTCTGTTTGGTGTTCTATAGGCTTCCTGTATCTTCATAGGCATTTCCTTCTTTAAGTTGGGAAAGTTTTCTTCTATGATCTTGTTGAATATATTTTCTGTGCCCTTGAGTTGGTATTCTTCTCCTTCTTCTACCCCTATTATTCGTAGGTTTGGTCTTTTCATGGTGTCCCAAATTTCTTGGACATTTTGGTTCATGACTTTGTTGACTTTAGTGTTTTCTTTGACTGATGAATCTATTTCTTCTATTGTATCTTCAACGCTAGAGATCCTCTCTTCCATCTCTTGCATTCTGTTGATTATACTTGCATCTGAAGTTCCCAATCGTTTTCTCAGATTTTCTATTTCCAGCATTCCCTCTGTTTGTGTCTTCTTCATTTTTTCTATTTCCTTTTTCAGGTCTTGGACTGTTTCCTTCATTTGTTTCATTGATTTTTCTTGATTTTCTTTCAGTATTTTATTGTTCTCTTCCAGGACTTTATTGATTTCTTCTAATTTGTTTGCCCTTTCCTCTAGTTGTTTACAGCGTTCTTCACATTTTTTTGTCTTTTCCTCTACACGAGCCTCTAGCTTCTTCATGATGACATTCATAAGGCTATTTTCTTCTGCTTCTTCCAATTTCTGATGTTCAGGTCTAGGTGTTGGAGGAGGGCTAGGGCCTGGTGATGGTGTATTACTATTCATTTTGTTGTATGTGTTTCTGCCTTGACGTCTGCCCATCTCCTTGTGGTTCGTTCCTGGCCTTATCCGCACACTTGGTTCAGAGCTGACAGATTCAGGAAGTCTCTCTCTCTCTTGTCCAGATGGGAGCTCTCTTGTCCAAATTGGAAGTCCGGGGCAGGATGGAAGCTCTTGTTCAGAAGGGAAGTCCGGGGGAGGATGGGTGCTCTCCTCTCTCTCTCTCTCTCTCTCTCTCTCTCTCTCTCTCTCTCTCCTCCAGATGGGAAATCCACGGCAAGATGGGAGCTGGGGGCCAGCCTCTAAGTCTCAAGAAGAGGCTTGGGGCTCAGGCAGATGGGCGTGGGGGCAGGGCGTGGAGACTGCAGGGTCTGCCAGGGGTCTTGGAGAAGGAGATCCTTCCCGGTGGGGCTAGAAGGGCACCTGCCCGGGGAGCAGAACCTGGGGCCAAGTTGGGCAGGTCTTCCCCGGAGTGGCTGGTGCCCAGGGATGGGGTAGGGGGCAAGCTAGGGCACTCACCTGTGCTTCAGAAGGGAAGTCCTGGGCAAGATGGGAGCTGGGGGGCCTGGCCTCTAAGTCTCAGGCAGAGGCTTGGGGCTCAGGCGGATGGGCGTGGGGGCAGGGCGTGGAGACTGCAGGGTCTGCCAGGGGTCTTGGAGAGGGGGATCCTTCCCAGTGGGGCTAGAAGGGCACCTGCCCGGGGAGCAGAACCTGGGCCCAAGTTGGGCAGGTCTTCCCCGGAGTGGCTGGTGCCCAGGGATGGGGTCGGGGGCAAGCTAGGGCACTCACCTGTGCTTCAGAAGGGAAGTCCGGGGGAAGATGGGAGCTGGGGGCTGGCCTCTAAGTCTCAGGAAGAGGCTTGGGGCTCAGGCAGATGGGCGTGGGGGCAGGGCGTGGAGACTGCAGGGTCTGCCAGGGGTCTTGGAGAAGGGGATCCTTCTCGGTTGGGGTAGAAGGGCACCTGCCCGGGGTCCAGAACCTGGGCCCAAGTTGGGCAGGTCTTCCCCGGAGTGGCTGGTGCCCAGGGATGGGGTCGGGGGCAAGCTAGGGGACTCACCTGTGCTTCAGAAGGGAAGTCCTGGGCAAGATGGGAGCTGGGGGCCGGCCTCTAAGTCTCAGGAAGAGGCTTGGGGCTCAGGCAGATGGGCGTGGGGGCAGGGCGTGGAGACTGCAGGGTCTGCCAAGGGTCTTGGAGAAGGGGATCCTTCCCGGTTGGGGTAGAAGGGCACCTGCCCGGGGTCCAGAACCTGGGCCCAAGTTGGGCAGGTCTTCCCCGGAGTGGCTGGTGCCCAGGGATGGGGTCGGGGGCAAGCTAGGGCACTCACCTGTGCTTCAGAAGGGAAGTCCTGGGCAAGATGGGAGCTGGGGGCCGGCCTCTAAGTCTCAGGAAGAGGCTTGGGGCTCAGGCAGATGGGCGTGGGGGCAGGGCGTGGAGACTGCAGGGTCTGCCAGGGGTCTTGGAGAAGGGGATCCTTCCCGGTTGGGGTAGAAGGGCACCTGCCCGGGGTCCAGAACCTGGGCCCAAGTTGGGCAGGTCTTCCCCGGAGTGGCTGGTGCCCAGGGATGGGGTCGGGGGCAAGCTAGGGCACTCACCTGTGCTTCAGAAGGGAAGTCCGGGGGAAGATGGGAGCTGGGGGCTGGCCTCTAAGTCTCAGGAAGAGGCTTGGGGCTCAGGCAGATGGGCGTGGGGGCAGGGCGTGGAGACTGCAGGGTCTGCCAGGGGTCTTGGAGAAGGGGATCCTTCCCGGTTGGGGTAGAAGGGCACCTGCCCGGGGTCCAGAACCTGGGCCCAAGTTGGGCAGGTCTTCCCCGGAGTGGCTGGTGCCCAGGGATGGGGTAGGGGGCAAGCTAGGGCACTCACCTGTGCTTCAGAAGGGAAGTCCTGGGCAAGATGGGAGCTGGGGGCCGGCCTCTAAGTCTCAGGAAGAGGCTTGGGGCTCAGGCAGATGGGCGTGGGGGCAGGGCGTGGAGACTGCAGGGTCTGCCAGGGGTCTTGGAGAAGGGGATCCTTCCCGGTTGGGGTAGAAGGGCACCTGCCCGGGGTCCAGAACCTGGGCCCAAGTTGGGCAGGTCTTCCCCGGAGTGGCTGGTGCCCAGGGGTGGGGTCGGGGGCAAGCTAGGGCACTCACCTGTGCTTCAGAAGGGAAGTCCGGGGGAAGATGGGAGCTGGGGGCTGGCCTCTAAGTCTCAGGAAGAGGCTTGGGGCTCAGGCAGATGGGCGTGGGGGCAGGGCGTGGAGACTGCAGGGTCTGCCAGGGGTCTTGGAGAAGGGGATCCTTCCCGGTTGGGGTAGAAGGGCACCTGCCCGGGGTCCAGAACCTGGGCCCAAGTTGGGCAGGTCTTCCCCGGAGTGGCTGGTGCCCAGGGATGGGGTCGGGGGCAAGCTAGGGCACTCACCTGTGCTTCAGAAGGGAAGTCCTGGGCAAGATGGGAGCTGGGGGCCGGCCTCTAAGTCTCAGGAAGAGGCTTGGGGCTCAGGCAGATGGGCGTGGGGGCAGGGCGTGGAGACTGCAGGGTCTGCCAAGGGTCTTGGAGAAGGGGATCCTTCCCGGTTGGGGTAGAAGGGCACCTGCCCGGGGTCCAGAACCTGGGCCCAAGTTGGGCAGGTCTTCCCCGGAGTGGCTGGTGCCCAGGGATGGGGTCGGGGGCCGGGTCTGTGTATTTTCTGCTATGGAAAAGCTGCTGTGAGGAGCAGCAGTGGTAGCAAGAGTGCAGTAGAGATTTTGGACGTCAACAACTGGAGCAGGTCTGTCACCAGAAGCAGGACTGGAACCAAGTGAGGGATGCCCAGGAGAGTGTGGGTGGAGAGCTGAATGGGCAGCTAGAGAGCAAGTATATAAGGCACCATGGCAGCTGAAGAATGCCCACTGGGTGTACATCAGGAGGGCCAAAGAACAGGTAACTCTGAATGCATGTGGATATTCCAGGGACACCAAGATTGGCTTGACTACCATAAGCACTAGTGAGCAGAGAAGCCCCATGGAGGCCAGGCAGCATCCCCAAGGGTAGAACCATGGCAGAAGTGGTACAGGACCCAGGGGAAAACTGCTGACTGACAGGACACCAGGATGGGATGAGCTCTGGCATGGAGAGAGCAGTGGAGGTGTGAATTCCTCCCTGCAATGAAATGTACAGGGTCTGAGTCCCTAGCAACAGCATGCAGCAGTAGTCTACCAGGCTGAACAGTGGAGACTCACTGGAGGCCAGCCCAAGCTCCCAGTGGCAGGATATGGCTGGAGCCATGTGACTGCCCTGATGTAGGCATTTGGCCCTGAAAGCAGGGCAGCTCAACATAGTGGCTGGGTTTCCTCCCTTGAGCCTTTGTGACATGAGGCAATTGAGAGCCTCAGGATATATGGTCTCTAAGCTGACAGGCCAGTGACAGGAGGAGCTGAACAGAGTTAGCAGTCAAAGACACACAGCTTCTGTTTGCTGAGGATGAAAAAATGCATGGCTCCTTTAAGTGACAGTTTCCTGGTTCATGCTTTCTGCATGGAGATTTTTTTCAAAGAGCTCTACAGCCGCTCAATTACTGTGATAGCCACCTTCTTACTGAGACAGAGTTCCTAGGGTAAGACTGTCATAAAATGCTACTGTAACTGAAAGCAACGTTTCAGGGACATGTGGAACTGGGTTTCATACAAGGGAATTGCAATAGGTTTTAGTTATGGGATTCCTCATATTTGGAGCTGTTTGCTTCAGAGTCATTATGACTTGGACAGTTATATAAAGACTTCAGGGAATCTGAGGAGCCAGGCCCTGATTTCCAGCATTCAATGGAAGATTAAGAATAGTATCAAAACCAACTTTTTGAACTTTTCAGACTTAAAAAATGGGGTGGACAAGAGTGATTCAATTTTTACTTTATTCATGAATATACACTTTATTAACTGTGATGACTTACAAATTGTTTTGTGTACACATGTTGCTGTAGAATTTTTCTCCAGCTCCTGTCACCAAGTCCCGCCAGTCCCAGAGCCCACTTATAAAATAAACACACAAACTCTTATATTATTTAAACTGCTTGGCCATTAGCTCAGGCCTGTCATTGTCTAGCTCTTACTCTTATATTTAGCCCATTTCTATTAATCTTTACTTTGCCACATGGCTTGTGGCTTACCGGTACTTTACATCTTCCTTGTCCTGATGGCGGCTGGCAGTGTCTCTCCCTCAGCCTTCCACTTCCCAGAATTCTTCTCCTTGTCCCGCCTATACTTTCTGCCTAGCCAATGGCCAATCAGTGATTTATTTACTGACCAATCAGCAACACACTTGACATACAGACCATCCCACAGCACTTCCCCTTTTCTTTTCTTAAAAAGGAAGGTTTTAACTTTAACATAGTAAAATTACATACAACAAAACAATTATCAAGCAAGAATTACAGTTACAATATTAAAGAAGAGATCCTATCTATCTTATATTTGTAAGTTTAAGGTTTTATATCTAACTTATCTTTTATTATAACTAAGGAAAATTGTAAGTATCTAGTCTTTAACCACATCAAAGACCTCAGAAGGATATAACACTGCCTGAGAAATGGGAGAAGGATGCAAGCAACTTTTGGGAGTCTTGCAGGGTAGACAGAGACAGCTGAGCCTGGACAGTCATGCAAAGTTTTCTTGTAAAGTTGGGGCATCTGTCTTCAGCCCACAGGCCTAGAGTCTCTTATTCACTTTTTTCTGTGTCTTGTAGAATGTCTGGCAGTTTTCTTTGCAAAGCAGGAACCTGAAGGACCGTTTTGTCAAGCAAAGTTCAGTGGTCATCTTTCTACGGGTCCTGCATGTCCAGTTGATCAAGCAGTCCAGGCAAGAACAGTTTCTTGCCCAAATGGCTATTTTTGTCAAGGTGAAGATAAACTCCATATGGAGTGTCTTCGATGCCCATCCTCCTCTCTGAAGTAAATCGGTGCTGTCAGGAGCAGACATGTCTCATTGTCCAAAAAGTCTAAACTTTTAAAACATTTTAAATGCCATATTCTGTAGGTCTTTGAAGTGTTTGAAGACTACCTATCTATCTGAAATATATCTATGTATACCTAGAAGACTTAACTAACATGGCTACAAATATTATCATAGATGACTAACTATTAATCTATTTTTTAATTATCCATTACAATTTTAAATGAGTTACATAAACATAATATCTCAAACAAGAATAGAAATATATATACAGTATAACAAAATTAAGTTTAAATTTGTATCAATAAACTAAAATCTATAGCAATGTAAAACATTTTAAACAAGTTGTTACTCTTTAAAAGTAGGTTCATTAATCTACCCTTTTATCCTATCATATCTAAACTATCCCCCTTTTTGTTTTAGAAAGAGTTTGTATTTATAATCAACCTGATTTAAATAAAAATATTGTTTTTTCTCTGTCCCACACCAGAGGGCTCTTCTGATTTGGGACACAAGAATCTCTTAACCATTTTTTTTTTTTTTGAGCAATATGTCTGGGTTTAGAGGGGGAGTGAGCCAATTCCATCTCTAAAGCCAGCTTGGTATATTTGGGAATTTGGGCGTAGCTTCTCTTACTACTTCCTGCTGGAGGGGGGCGCTGTATCTTCTGGAGACAGAAAGAAAATTTTAGGATCATGGAGTAGTCCGTGAGGCTGTATATCTGAGCCAGTTGACTTGAAACTGGATGTTGAATCATCTGGGCCATGGTGTCATTGGAGACCTTTCAGGGGGTCTTGGCTGGTCAAACCTGATGTATCTTAATCTGGAACAAATCCACAGTCTCTGGCTTTCTGTGGAAACAAAAGCAGAGACTCTTTTCCAAAGCAACATATCCTTATATCCAAATTTTGAAGTCAAGGTACCTTTAAAATATACATTTTGGCATAACTCAACAGCTTTTACAATCAAATGTTTTTCTGCAGTTACGAATATCAAAGAGAACATAATCCAGATTCTTTGTGTGGTAGCCATCTTTACGTGGCTTATTTTTTTATATTAGCGTGAGCCTATTGCTTTAAACTGCAGCCTTCTAAGCCTGAAATGGCGCAGTGGCTGCTGGCTCCGCCCACTTCAGCTTCCCAACATGGCGGCGGTCCGCTTTCCGCCAGCTCTGGGAGCCATGACTCTCAGAAATAGTGGGTCTACACTTTTACCAAAGTAGCGTGTAGCCCAGAAACCTCTTTTTTTGTTTTGTACTAGCAAAGGCTAAATTCACCACACAGTTTAATGTGCTACTTGCAGAGGCCTCATTCCCGCCATACTGCAGGTCGAGAGCGCACGCTAGGAACCCGCCAGTAGCTCAAACCAGCAGCTGCCGCTTATTTGAGAGAGACAATTAGGAAGCTGTTTTTAGGTCCGTTTTAGAATCTTTTTTCTAAGTTTTTAGGTGGAAACTCTTGCCACCACGTTGGACGCCATTTGTTGCTGTAGAATTTTTCTCCAGCTCCTGTCACCAAGTCCCGCCAGTCCCAGAGCCCACTTATAAAATAAACACACAAACTCTTATATTATTTAAACTGCTTGGCCATTAGCTCAGGCCTGTCATTGTCTAGCTCTTACTCTTATATTTAGCCCATTTCTATTAATCTTTACTTTGCCACATGGCTTGTGGCTTACCGGTACTTTACATCTTCCTTGTCCTGATGGCGGCTGGCAGTGTCTCTCCCTCAGCCTTCCACTTCCCAGAATTCTTCTCCTTGTCCCGCCTATACTTTCTGCCTAGCCAATGGCCAATCAGTGATTTATTTACTGACCAATCAGCAACACACTTGACATACAGACCATCCCACAGCATACACATACATGTTTTGTTAACTGTGGTGACTCATGAACTGTTTGTATAGAAATGAAAATGTTTCATGGAGAAATGGAAAAATTTGTTTTTTTCTGCCCAGGCTCAAGATGCAGCTTTGAAAATTATAAAGAAAAGGAGGAGTTAATATTCCTCAGTCTCTTTAATTTTGAAAAATAAAAGTATTTTCTTGTCCCTTAAGTGGATTAATGTTAGTAATGTATTAAGGTACCCTATGTTTTGTTAGCAAAAAGTGTAACTAGTTCTATTAAGAAATTGCTTTTGGATGTTTGGTAAAGTGTAAATTTTTTTTGTTATTATTATTATTATTATTATTATTATTATTTTAATTTTTATTTTGCAACACAATTCAGTTCTACATATCAACCATGGATTCCCTTGTTCTCCCCCCTCACCTTCCCCCAAGCCCGTCCCCCATTCCCTTCTCCTCCAGGGCAAAGCCTTCCCCACAGACTGAGATCAACCTGGTAGACTCAGTCCAGGTAGGTCCAGTCCCCTCCTCCCAGGCTGAGCCAAGCGACCCTGCATAGGCCCCAGGTTTCAAACAGCCAACTCATGCAATGAGCATAGGACCTGAGCCCACTGCCTGGATGCCTCCCAAACAGATCAAGCCAATCAACTGTCTCACCCACTGAGATGAGGCTGTTGGGTATTTACCAGGCCCTCCTGAAGTTATTCTGTGTTTCTGTCTTTCTTCTCATTGTCTAGGTTTCTCTTCTCTCTATCATTTATTTCATTTTTTTTTGTTTTGTTTTGTTTTTTTGTTGTTTGAGACATCATTTCTTTGTGTAGTTTTGGTGCCTGTCCTGGATCTCACTCTGTAGACCATGCTGGCCTCAATCTCACAGAAACCCACCTACCTCTGCTTCCTGAGTGCTGGGGTTAATGGCATGGGCCACCACTGTCCAGCCTAGCTATCATTTCTTAATTCCTCTCTCCTCCATCTAAGAACCCTTCAAGAGGTGGGAGCTATGCTTCCACAGGATAGGACTGGTTTATGTAAAAATATTAAGTTACTAAGGACAAAACACACGGATAACCCATGAGTTTTTATTTTCGTTGGTTAAGATCTCAAGTTTGTTGTTAGAACATGGCACCTAAGCTTATCTCATGCTAGAAAGCAGTTTCCTCTACTCAGCAGCATGAAAAGGCCCAAAAAGAAATGAAGTGGAAAACTTAGCCAACCTATAGTTCCTCTTGAAATATGTGACTTTAGATTACTAAAGTGAAAAAAAAGAGAAGGGAAATTCATTTTAAATTTACTTGTCAATTATGAATTGTAACTCCAATGATAAAATTTAAAAAAATAACAGTATAGTTTTAAGTTATCTTAATACTGATAAAATTAATCTTCAATAAGTAATTTTACTATGATGATGTATGTATAATAAATTTATTAGTCAGTAAGTTCAAGAAAAATGTGATGAAACTGATCATTACTACATCTTCAAAACAAAACTTCTTGTTTTTATATAGATATTCTGGGAATGAAAATTATGATACTGAAGGAAATGAACTTAAAATCAGAAACAGAATCCACAATGGGAACATGTTGAAGCAATACATTAATAAGGAACCTTGTTTAAGAAGACATCTGTTAAGATTTCAAGTTATAACAGAAGGTTATGAAGTGTGTATATCATTTGGAGGGAAATGAGTACTTAGAGCAGATGTTAGATGCATTAGAAAATTGTCATTTTCTAGTTCTTCAAATAACAAATCCATAGGTATAACTTTCTATTTTTCAAAATTCATTCATATAAACCCAATGCACTTAATGTAGTAAAGTCTTATAGCAGTGAATAAAGCATGGCTAATTAATAAAGCCATGTTATAGTAAGTCATTAACAAATGAGTGCAGAATATTAAAAAGGCAGAGTTAGTGCTTCCCAACATATTAAACATTGGGAAAGAGCAAAAAGGAAATGAAAAACATTAAATTTTGACATGCTACTTAAAAAAATTCTAAAACCATAATCCTGACTGAAAAACGTACACAATCAAAAAGAAAGGAAATATCTAATGTAAATATAAAAACATGAATTAATATAGAGAAAATGCATTAGTCAGTAGGTAAAAAGATAACTATTTAGTTTGCCACAATGTTCATTAAACAAATAATAGTAGTAGATTCTCACCTAAAGTTATGAGCTACTCAGCCATGAATTCTTGGCTCAGTTAACAAACATTTGAGAAATATGTGATAAGTCTTCAGAAAAATTAAGCCCCCAACAAACATATAGTATAATAATCAAGTTAGTGAAAATGTAAACATAAAAGTCTTGATTTTTAAGGAGTTTAAAAGATAATATTGATACACTTCATGCATAGGCAAGTATTTATTAAATAATCAAAACTTTTAAAGAATACATAATTTAAATAATCACTAACTTTTAATTAATTATAAGGGAATATAAATTAGTAAAGTAATCATCATCTACTAGTCTCAAAGACATTAAATATGCATGACAAATTTTAAATAATTACATAATTGACAAAATATTAGAATTCATAAATAATACACATAAGAGATGAAACTAATAGTCAGAAGAGAGATACAAAGAAAAATAATCTTAGTGTTAATCACAGAAATCCAAATTACAAGCATTCAATTCAATTGAAAACATAATATCAATTTACAATAAAATTATAGAAGCAGTAGTTCAGATCAAAGCAAAGGAAAATGTACACATAGCTGATACACAAAAACTAATTTTACAGTGCTTTGGTCTTACTCTGGTATGACTGAATATACCCCTACCAGCATCTTAGACTTACATTCAGGAAGTGAGTTCAGAATCATTCTTAAGAAGCAAATAAGAATATCCATATACTCATATAAAAAGCAAATACAATGTCATTATCATTAAATTGGATATCTAATTGAATATGAGGTGAATGGGAAATTATGGAATACTTAATTTGGACTCTTGTTTCTCACAGCTGTTTGGAACCAGTCATGACTTTCTCCACTTCCTTTTACAATGATGTCATCTGCAGCTATTCCACACAGCCATTGGTCAGTGTCTGAACAGATGCTCATGGACCTGTAACAGATAGCTCCTCTGAACATTGAGCATCATTTAAACTTATCTCAAAGTGTTATTATTGGAATGCATGTTTTTGGTTGTTTTTGCTCTTTGAGGGGGGTGCCACCCAGCTCCCAAATAAATCTCACAGGGAGGTTTATTCTTAATTATAAATGCCCACTTTAATTTGGCTTGTTTCTTGTCAGCTTTTCTTAAATTATCCCATCTACCTTTTGCCTCTGAGCTTTTTCCTTTTCTTACTTCTGTATATCTTACTTTCACTCTAACTCTGAGAGTGGCTAGGTAGCTGGGTGGCTGGCCCCTTGTGTCCTTCTCTCCTTGTTCTCTTGCTCTTTCCTTCTCCTAGATCTCTTTTCTTGCTCCTCCCAGATTTCTCCTTCTATTTACTCTCTCTGCCTGCCAGCCCCACCTATTCTTTCTCTTGCCTTGCTGTTGACCATTCAGCTCTTTATTAGAACGTCAGGTGTTTTAGACAGGCAAAGTAACACAACTTCACAAAGTTAAACAAATGCAACATAAAAGAATGAAACACATCTTTGCAACATTAAACAAATGTTCCATAGCATAAACAAATGTAAAATGCCTTAAAAGCATATTTTACAACAAATGTGTGTGGGTAGCAAGACATTGCAATCATTAAAAGTGATAGTATAGTCTGTCCAAAAGGAATGTCTTTCCAAGGGACTTCCAGGTACATGAATAGGCATTGCCTACAACTACTTTTCCATTTAAACTATGAGACAATAGCACTCCCATTTCAGGGATATTATAGTATTCAAAAGTGTTCAAAATAAAACAGTTAAATAAATATGACAGTTGCCTAATTTTTAAATCAAATCTTTACTTAATAAGGTAAATATTCATATTAGTAATATGACGAATAAAATACAATCAATAAAATAGTAAATATTAAAAATACATTTAAACACTAAGCATATTGAATGATAATAATTGGAAAGATAATTTTTCTAAACCTAAAAAATTCATACATACATATTCTACCAGGAGACAAAATCTCTGGTAATTAAAGTAGAGAGTATAAAAGAAAAGCAATAACTGAAAGATATCATAAGAGAAGTGAAAGTGGTTCTGTACTAAGGTAAGGAGAGAAGTGAGAATTTCCATCTAGAATTAGGTAAAGATTAAAAACTTATGTTGAAACTCCATATACAGGGCAAACATACAATAGGAATATGTGAATACCAACACAAAACATAAAATAAAATCTGAACAAATAAAGTGCATACTAAAAGTATATTCCCGAATGACATAGGTCATCTGTAGAAATCAAAGTAAGTTCATTGCCAGGTGGTGGTGGCACATGCCTTTAATCCCAGCACTCGGGAGGCAGAACCAGGTGGATCTCTGTGAGTTCGAGGCCAGCCTGGGCTACCAAGTGAGTTCCAGGAAAAGGTGCAAAGCTACACAGAGAAACCCTGTCTCAAAAAACCACAAAAATAAAGTAAGTTCATGTCATAATCTAATTAGGATAATTTGATAGTGAGATATGATATTTAATGTATTCATACAATAAGTTTGGACAAGTGAAATGGCTCACTGGAGAATGGCTCTTGAAGCCAAGCCAGATAACTTGAAGTGGATTCCTGGGTTCATATGGTAGGAGAAAACCAACTTTCTCATGTTGTCCTCTGACTTCTACACATGTGAAACATACGCTCGCTTTATGAAATGTCAAATGAAATTGTGCTTTCTATTGGTTCCTAGGTAGAGACGTGAAACAGGGAAAGGTAATGATCTGCCAAGATTGCAAGTAACACAAACATAGAAAGCTTCTCTCCTTTACATCTACCTCAGTTATCCTCATGTTTGTCCACTAGTAGAGTCTTACTTTGACTGAGCTGTCCATTTACCTTGCTGACAGAATTGAGGGAAGGTCACATATTTGTGGGTGTTCATGTGAAACCTTGGAATTTACAACCATTTATTTGTCCTGTTGATGTCAACTCCTTTAGATTTCATTTACCTGTTCAACTTCTGGTAACGTCTCTTCACACACAAAACTTACGACATAAACAAAACTGTATTATCATTGAATTCTAAAACTTCTGTTTACAAGTTGAATGAGTTGTATTGAGTTTGGGACTTGGACTGTGTTTGCTTGAGTGGCTACCTTCATATAGAGCAGTGTGATGCTTCATTTATGCATTTGTTACAATAAGGTGATTTATTTTTTTTTAAAGATAGAAAAAAATTCTACTCAATATGAAGCCCATTTTTGTTTCTCAGATAATTTGTCTTATTATTCTACTTTGGGAAACATTTGTCTTTCAATGACAGTAACACCGTGTAGTTAACTTTGTATTCTTTCATCTCTTTTTTTTTTTGTAATAACTCCCTCTACTCCATTTTCTTCTCTGGTCTTCCTTGATGTTTGACTGTTCAGTGAACTATGATATCTTTTTCTGCACATCTATGAGAATCAATGGATTTAAAACCCCTTCTGTTTACTTCTTCAGTTTGTTTTACACTTTAAATTTTATAAACACATTCATAAAATACAATGAAAATAATGACCATAACCTGTTACTCTAAACAAAAAGTTAAAGACCATAACAAATGTCTAAATTCCTCCTTAACTTTCATATTTCCAAGAATAAAGATCATTTCATGATTCTGCTTTAAAATTATTCTAAAAAGAATTTGCATTCTAAGCCCTCATATTTTGGAGTGCTGTCATGTACAGAGGGCAAGAAAACTTAATGTTAAAAATATGATAAATGTACCATTAAAATATTGGTGTAGCTATATTTCAATCTTACTATAGATATATAACTTTAAACCGTATTAGAACTTGTAATTTTAAAATGCTTATTTCCAATATGTCTTCTTCTTAGGAATTACTCTTAATCTCCTCTTCTTTCAATTTTATAATATTGTTTTGTTATCATGATTAACTATCATATAAACTTTCTAGATACATTAAACCACATCAATTATAGAGATTATACTAAACATTTTTTTGTAACTTAAGGGAGGGATAAACATGTCCACCTGCTAGACAATCATAGCTAAAAGCAAAAAACTTGATATAATAAACAGTAAAAATACCACCTGCTTTCTATCTACCTCTTTTACATGAAGTAGTTTCATAGAATACTAGAAACTTGGCACAATGGTATATTTATCTTTGCCAGGCAGCTGTGATACCCTGGTGCAAGTTAATCAATAAAATGTTATATGTATTTTGTTACATGCAAGTTCAGTAAATGGCATATATAGGTAATCCATGCAAACTTTAAGTCTGTGTAAGTCCTTCAATTGGTATATCATTAGCATGGCTTTATAATCATGAAATATTTATGACCAATTTTATTGTTACAATGCCTTTCTTATAGTAATATATTTTCTGAGACTACAGTTTAGAGAACACATTTTTTTCAACATCTAAGATGCCCCTAATGTGAGGCATTAGTCCTGATTCCTACTGAGAGTAGAGAATTTATCACTGCATTTAGAGTCTATGTTTGTCATTGCTATCTCTTGGATTCATGAATCATGGAAAAATAAAAGTAGGACAACATATGGCTGTTTGTATGTTTTTTTTCCTAGGGGTCTCTTCAGGCTTTCCCTTAACATTTGTCTTATGTTTGACAGAGTATACTCGTGAATTTTCCCCAGGGTAGGATGAAAAGACTGGGTAAAGTCCAGTGACATCTACCTATAGCCTGTAGCTGTATGACCATTAATATCATGCAAAGAAATCACAACTTTTCTCTTCTTCTTCTGTACAGCTTTGAGGTCAGATAAGTTACAAATTTACTACTAAGCACTGGTATAGATTTAATGTACATGAAGATTAACCTACTCTTTAAAAAATAAGAAGTCAGGATTATTCACTTTAGTTACTTCATTAAAAGGTGAAGATTAATGAGTGACCCTATAAGAATGAACCAAATAGACATACATGTAGCACAAATCTTAAAAGTTCTTATTAATAAAAACAAACCCAGAGCCAGGTATTGGGGTGAATGCTGAATGATCAGAGAAACACAACAAGCCACAGCTTCCTCACATTGTCAATTCCTCAACTGATCCTGTTTTTTCAAACTAGAAGCCTCTGTATCCTCATCTGGAATAAATCTCAGCTGAACTGCTGCTCAAAAGCCTGAAAACTTAACCAGGACTAGTTCCTGGTCCTCATGCCTTATATACCTTTCTGCTTCCTGCAGATTAAAGGCATGTGTCACCATGCCTGGCTGTTTCCAGTGTGGCTTTGAACTCAGAGAGATCCAGACAGATCTCTGCCTTTGGAATGCTAGGATTAAAGGCATGTGTGTCACCATTTTATGGCCTCTATATCTAGTGGCTGTTCTGTTTTCTGACCTCACATAAGTTTATTAGGGTGCACAATATGTTGGGGAACACAATATCACCACCCACACAAATTAAATATTCATCACTTTTAGCAATAATCAGCAAGGTAGTCTCATATCCAGGTAATAAACTACTCATCATACAATCACTACTTCAGGCATCAAGGTGAGTCATATGTGAGTCCTGAACTGATCTAAGTTCATACTCACAAATGGAGAAAATAAATATTGCTAATACAACAGAGTATAGATTAGTTTTCGTTCCACATAAAGACTGCACCAAGTTATATGAAAGGAGAGGATTACAATGTGTGTTTTTATAAGGAAATCAAAACTTGTCATTCAATATGAGAAAGTCTAAGTATCTTAAAGTCATAATTGTACATGTCTCACACACATGCATCAAAGAAAGTAAAGTGCAAGGTGCCAGAATTTGCCTACATATTGTAGCTGGTACATTTATGAAGTGGTGACCAAATCTTTTAAATCTATGCATTTTGAGACTTTATGATTCCATCAAGTTTCATGAATGTGAAGGTATCCCTTTCATTAGTCAAGTGGATAGGGCAAAGTCCATAGACATCTTATGGCTTCTCACTCTGTTCCCCTTTAGTATATTCAGAAACTAAAAGACACAGAAATCTGTTTGGTGGCAGTTGTTTAGAACCAGGCTCTTAAGTTCACTGAATGGATTAAAACTGCACACAGAAATCAGTTACAGAAAATCTAAGATGATCTTGAAAAGACATACATAGACATACTATGAAATACATAATGTTCTGTAAATATTTAAATTTGTTAAAAAATTAATGGTAATATTCATTTTAATTTGTATTCTATTAATCTTGTATTTTAATTAAAATAGATTACAAAATGTCTCTCCTGAGAATTTATTTCCCTAGTTTTCTATGCCTTTCTTCTGGCATATCTTCCACTTTCCTCCTTTTCATTTTTTATTTTTTTCCTTTAACATATTTAATTTGTCTCAAAATTACCTATATACTATCTTTAGCAACTTTTGCCAAGAATACATAAAATGGAACAATATTTTCATCTTTTGTGAAATTTGACACAAATTAATAAAAGTAAATGTTATCAGTAATTTCAGTCAACCATACATAAGTGGAGACCAATGGAAAAATATATAATACATTTTCCTTTCCTTTATTAAAAATAGATATTTTTCATACAATGTCGCTGATTATGGTTTCCCTTCCCTAACTCCTACAAGTTTCTTCTTCACTTCCAGATCCAAACCATTTCCTCTTTCCTTAGGAAATAAATAGATATGTAAGGAATTATAATGAAATAAAATGAAAAGATAAATTAAAACAACAAACTAGAATTTGACAAAATAACAAAACAAAAAAAGGAGCCAAAATAAAAAAGCCCAGAAAATGCATGTATTTGCAGAAATACACACTTTCACATACTAAGGAATCCCGTATAAACTCTAAACTAGAAGCCTCAATATATACACAAAGGATACAATATATACCACAAAGTATGGTAGATGGAAAAAAAGTGCCCAGATTTAAATTATTAGAAAAAGAATTTCCAAAGATGCCATTAAGTTAATTTCATGTTGGATGTCTACTGCTGGCCATGGGGCTTAGCCAAAATCATGATTTGTTTACACAGTGAGACGCCCTTGAAGAAAATTATTTTTTCTTTTGTAATTGCAAGTGTCTATCAATTGGAGGCAGCTTCTGGGTGAGAGGGCTGAAGGTATTGGTTCACTTCTCCTTTCATCTCTGTGACCTCATATAATGCAAATCCTTACAGACCCTGTGCATAAGGCCACAATCTTTATGACTTCATATGTATGCTAGCCCTGTTGTTTCTAGACCTTGAATCCTCCATCCCATATGATTCTACATTTGTTCTGTCTCCTCTTTTGCATGTTCCCTGATTTCTAAGGGAATGAATTTTTGGAGACATCCCTTCTATGGTGAAGTGTTTCAAGGTCTCTCATTCTGTACATATTGTCTGCCTGTGTTTCTCTATATTTGTTCCTATTTGCTACAGGATGAAGTCTCTCTTATGAAGGGTGAACAAGGCATGGATCTATGAGTATACCAATGCAATTTTGGGACTCATTTTATTGTTTTGTTCTTTTGTCAGAACAGTGGTATTTGTTTTTTCCCTAGGTCAATGGACTATCTAGTCTCAGGTTCTTATCTACCCCAGAAGTATGGGTTTAATCTCCTGGAGTGGGCCTTAACTCAAATCAGATACTGACTGGCTACTCTCACAAGTTTTGTGCTAGTATTATGCTAGATTATCTTTCATGAACACTATTCTTGTAGTTAGAAAGGTTTGTGGCTGGGTTGGTATTTATCTTTCCCCTTTGGTCGCATGCAGAGTACCTTCCAGTAGTATGTGCTGTCTATAGGGATAAAGGCTCTATGTAGGCATACACTTACCTTATTTGTGTTCAGTGAGTTGGGCAGGTGAGTTTTTAGTAATAGGGCCTTACCATCATTTTTTGGGAGCAATATATAGACTTAGGAGCAATATATAGACTTGGAAGCAGCCTGGGTTGTTTAGGAGTTCATATGGGACTATTTTGGCCAAAAGCTCAATTAGAGGTAACCCATTCTTGTTACAGGAATCTTCATCTAGTGACAAGAGATGTCCAGGTGGGGCTTTGTCTCCCTTCTTATTGGCAGCTTTATTTAGTTCATCTTCATATATGTCTATATTTTAGAAAGCTTCTAATGCATTAGGTTTCCATATGACCCTTTACATAGTCATCAGTTTTAGCTGTCTCTCCTTATATTCCCTTGTAGATGTAACCAACGGTCTTATTAATTAAGAAACACAGAACCAATGCAAAGAAGAAAGCCAAGAGGTCAGAGCTAAGAGCTAAAACCTTACCCTTCCTCCTGCGGTGGTCCTACCTCTCCCAAAGAGAGCTACTTCCTGTGTTAAAGTCTTTATATAGACTTTCTGTTCTGCTTTCTCATTGTTTGTAAACTCAACCACATGACTGCCTCATCACTGGTTGTCTGTATAGACCTCCAGGTCTTCTATTGTTGGTATTGAGATTAAAGGCATGTGTATGTAATGCTGGCTATATCCCTGAACACACAGAGACTTACCTAGCTCTGCCTACCAAGTGCTGGGATTACAAGCATACGCCACCACCGCCCAGCTTTCCTATGGCTTGCTAATAGATCTGACCCCCAGGCAACTTTATTTATTAACATACAAATAACATTTTAATACAAATAAAATATTAGCTGTCTCTCCTTATAAATAAAATTTAGCTGTCTCTCCTTATATTCCCTCATTTGTTTCTCTCTCCCTTGCCTCTTCTAGTTTGATCCTCTCATTTCAGTTCCTAGTCTGACCCTGGCCATCCATAGCTATCTATTCTATTTCCTCTTCCTAGGGAGATCCATATGGCCTTAGTCCCAAACTTTCAATCTAACCTCTGTGGTTATATGGGTTGTAGCTTACTCATAAATTACATCCACATATACCAGTTTGATCTATACATGTATAATCTTTAGCACTCCAGTGCAAAGCTACATATATAGACAGAACAAATTGGACTTGATGTGTGAAAAAGAAAGTGACATAATCTTGCATGGTAGGGAAATGGAGGGAGATCTTGGAGGAGAAATTGGGAAGGGATGTATATGCTCAAAACATTTTATGATATTCTCCAGGAACTAATAAAATTAATTGTAATATTTGTATCAGTTTCCATTTAAATGACTTTGTTCAATTATTTATTTTCATCTCTTTTGCACCTTGATACCTAAATACATTCTTTATTCTTCCCTTATTCCCTCCTTCTCTCCATATGTCTTTATTGTCTTTTTAAATTTATGTTTAGTAGATCCTGATTTTTCTAATAACAGTTTTAAAGTTCCAATGTGTATCCACTAATATTAGGGTGTATACAAATATGAATTTGTGTATACCTGCATTTTCATTTCTGATCACCCTCTCTGCTTATCAATGGGCTTCCAAAGCCTTTTCACAATTTATAGAGAGTAGGTAAACACTGAATTGGGTTTCTGTTTAAAGAAATTCCTTCAACCGGGGTCTTTCTTAATAAATTTCAAGGCATTTAAAATCTTACATACCTTCACTGCCATTGAATGTTTCTATCTAGTCACATCCTTCTGTATGACTCTTAATCTCTTGGTTTCGGTTTTGTTGTATATTTGTCTTTTAATTTTAAAAGAAAATGTACTTCTTTATTTTGATACTTTATTTTGTTTCCTCCCTCAATTTATTGTCTTGCCAATTGTAAATATTTGAAGGCCTATCCAGAATTACATATTGTTTTATATAAAGAAAATGGCAGGACACAACAAAAGAATAAGTGTACAGGTGAGGCTCCTGAAGTCCAAGGTCCAGGTGCCCAAGGTTCTTATTCCATTCATAGCAGATTTCATCTCTAGACTGAATCATCACAATCTTTGAAGCTAATCCTAGCTTGAGAAGTTCATGTTGAAACTCTCATATTTTTGGTTTTCCATGGCTTTGTAATTATTTGTCAACCCAGTCTCACGAATTAGTTCAGGGAAAACCATCAATGAAATTCCTGGTCATGAAGGTTGTCTAGTGATTTTCTGCTTTAAACAACACAGTAAAATGTCAGTTTATGAAAAAAAAAACTTAGTTCAAGGAGAAAGCCCGATTTTCTAAGAGATTACAATATGATTTTTTGGAGGGTAATGGGTTTCCAAAATAAATTAGCTCTTTTCTGTAAGGCAGAAGGAGCATTTAGGAGCAGATCACCGTGACATTCCCTGAGAATTAGAACTTACAATGCTGACTTCCAATTTTTATAAATTTCAATTTATAGATTCCAAATATCCTCTGAAACAACTGTGCAACTTGAACCAGCAACACCTTAGTGGTTTTGTTTTGCTATAACTATATTTGTGCTTAATCTATATTTTAATTCAGTGTGAAATATTCAAATGAATCTCATAGGAACCTAAATTTCTCAGATTTTCTGTAATTGAAGACTGCCTTTCTCATACTATCTACTTATTCCACTGTGCTTACTGTGCTACAAAATCTGTTCTACTCATTCTTGTCAAGCATGATGCATTTTGAGTATTATGAATATTTTTTCCAAATTTAGATTTCTATTTTCACATTATTATCTGTCTTCATTGTCATCATAAATGAAAACACTTCATTTTTCTTCTAAATAATCAAAATCAAATATATTTGTTGTTTAGAATCTGATAAAGGAAGGGAAAAATCTCTATCACTAAAATCCATATTAATTACTCTTTAGAGAGCAGTTCTACTAATAGGAAATGACTATAGATGTTTCAAGACAGACATTAAGCATTCATGACCATATCTAATGCAAAGAAAGTGAATGAATTATTTAGGCTAGTGTCACAAATTCTGGTCATGTGCAGCCTAGTCTATTACTAAAAGGAGTTGACTATCTCATAAGACATCTGATTTAAGTACCCTAAACTTTTTACATTCTGGAAATGATAATTGTGATCTGTTCATGATTCATTCATTTTAAAGATTAGAGTTATGATATGTCTATTGATCTGGTTCAAGTTGAAGTTGTTTCCTGAGAAAGGGCAGGACATATACTCAATAAATGTTAGATTGAAAAAATCATTGAATCAGTGTATAAGGACGCCTTCTTGGTCAGGTCTTTTTCCTATTTACAATATTTCAAAGAAAGACAAACTAAATAAAATAAAACTTAAGCTGAAATTACTCATAATTTGTTTCTTGTTTTAGTCATCAGGAACATTTGTATTATAAAATAATTAATTTGTATTAATAAAATAACAAACCTTAAGTACTCCATAATCACTCTATTTATATATGCCATAAAGATTTGTTCTTTTTATTTCTGGGAGGAATGGGTAAAGAGTTTAAAGAACAGCAGCATCTAGAAAATTTTATTTTAATTTTCTAGAAACTGATTTAATCACAGTAGTGACTAATGTTAGTGTTAGCTACATGCATATTTTCAGGGCTGAACATTTGTCACTGGTCAAGAAATTGGTGAGCTCTTCCCTGGGGAACATCACCTCTTTCATTCCCAGCTTTCCTCATTGCCTATAGTTCTTTGGGTCTGAAAGACTTCAACCCTACCCAAATATCTAAATGACTTGAATTTTCTATACATAAAATATATTCATGAATTAAACATATTACCTACAATTATAAAACTAAAACATACAAGCTCTAGAAACTCTTGGAAGGTGACTGGAGTATGAAATATTCTCCACACCACTACTTATACTGAGCATCTTAAGGTGTAACACTGCACAGATGTTTCACAAATAAACCCTGCAAAAATGACTTCTGAAATTCACCACAATAAGGGAAGAAATTCATACTCAAAACATAAAAATAGTAAGTAATAAAAGATAAATTTTCAACTGTAAGAAAATATGTTCTACTTGACACAGAATCATATAGTAGTGGAGTAATGAACTGTAAAATAAAGCTTCTGAAAACAAATGATTGTTAGTACAGGGGAGAAGAATTAGTTTCCCTGAAGAACACGTAGCAAAATATTATGTAAATAGTTTCTAATATATTTTGAACCCCTCTCACATTTGTATCTTTTAACTCATATTCTAGTGCTGTTGTCTAGCCTTAAATATAATTGTCTCCTAAATGACATTATCAGAGATTAAAGTTTCATAATATTATCTTCAGGCTGGGAATTAGCAAATAGGAAGTTAATGCTCATACGAATTCCTCTCTGGGTCACTAAGAGAAAACTATTGCAGAAAGCTTGGACCTAAAGAAAAGTTTGTCAAAGGCAATTGTCCATATGATATAATGTCAAGCACTGTTAGGTACAGTACATTAACTGTTGCTTTGCATTCGTGGTAAAAAGATTGCAAAAAGGACAGTGTAAATGAAAGTAATTTACATTATTCGCAAAAAATAATCAAAAAACTATTTAGAAACACAAAAGAGACAGAAATTAACCAAATAACCAAAGAAATACTGAGCCAAAGTATGGAAGAATCAGAGTTCTTGATACTAAGCTACAGAACAGAGAGGAAAGCTCCATGGCCCTGGCATAGACGCAGGTGTGTAAATCAAAAGAACAGAGAAGTTACAGCCATATGATTCTCTGCAAATGTGCAAATGCATACACTGAAATGAAGACAGCCCCTTTAATGAGGTGCTGTGAAATCTAAGTGTTCTTATACAGGGGACTAAAGTCTCTATTTCTTAAACCATAAAAAAATCTACTCAAAATGTATTGAAGGCCTACTGCAAGGCCTTCACTTTCAAGCACAAAAATAGAATAGAAGAAACACATCAAGATCTAGGCAGAAGTAGCCACTTTCTGAATAGAATATCTGTAATTCAGGAAATAATAGTAAGAATTGACAAATGTGATTACATCAAACTGAAAAGCTTCTGCAGAAGCAGCAGGTCTCAAGTGAAGGTAGACTATTGAATGAAAAAAAAATCTTTGTCTGCTCTTGATTTGAGAATGGATTTATTTCAAAAATTTATATATTCCAAAAAAAAAAACCAAAGAACAAATCACATAATAAAGAAATGGAAAAATGGACAGAATACTTACCTTTCATATGAAAAACAGCAAATGGCCTATAAACATATGTTAAAATGGTCAATATCTTAATATTGCACTATCAGCTGAAATCAGATCAGAACTGCATTGTGATTGGATCTTATCTTCATAAGAATGGTTGTTATCAAGACAATAACAAATGCTGGGGAAAGGTTTTGTGTGTGTGTGTGTGTATGCGTTGTGCGTGTTTGTGTGTGTGTGTGTGTGTGTGAATTTATGCATGAGTTAGTGTATGTGTATGTGAGTATGTGTATGTGTTTGTGTGTGTGTGTGCATGTGAATCTTTAGAAGAACTATTATCCACAGATGTTAGAAACGTAAATTTCTAACATTATGGAAATCAGTTTAGAAGTTCCTCAGTCAGACTTGAAGTGCAACTACTGGATGATTCAATTACACCATTCCATGCTGAGTATATCTGAATGGCTAAGCATATTGAGAGAATACCTTACTCCCCTGTCACTATGATATTATTTACAAAGGCCAAGTTATAAAAATTACCCAGGTATTCATCAGTGAATAGATGAAGAAAATTACCGTACATAAATCTTTATTTGAATTACGAAATGTAAGTAATATAATTTACAGGGAGTTGAACAACATGGTTTTATGCAAAATGAGATGAACTCAGAATGACAACCGTCATACATTTCCTCTCATCCATGAAATTTCAATGGGAAAAGGACAGAAAACTGAAGAATAATAGTAAAGACTATTGAAGGAGATAAGTGGAAGCTGGTGGGCAATATGGCAGCAATGCACAGATCAAAGTAAGTTATATGACTGTAAGAAATGTCACAATGAAAGCCACTTATACAGTGAATGTATGCTATTATTTAAAAAAAAAGCTTTTCAGTTGCCCCCCTAAATCTACTTACTATCAAATTAATAAGCCTATTATGTATAGAGGACAAAATTCTAAGGCCATCCAGAAATCTTTCCTCACATTGTGTTTTGAGTAACTTAAACACACACACAAAACACTTGTAATGATGGCCTTCAGGTACCTTTGTTGCCAAAGTTTCCCTGTGCATTAGAAGATATTTCCTTAACTGCAGGCATGGGGGAATTACAGGTGGTCAGACTAAGAAAATCAGCTTTAATCATTACTAATAAATACAAACAGACACTTTAGACACAAAACAATGTGGAGCCATATGAGAAGAATGTACATGTCCATCAGTGTTCATAACTAGATTTCAGTCATCAGTACTCAGTGGTGCTTGTGCCGTGAGAGGTAATCCATTATTGCATGACTGGAAATATTGCTATTCCTTGCCTAGTAGCTACTGATGTGGCCTGAAACCAGGAGGGGACATATTTATTATATAATGCTTTCAACAGAATTACAGGAAAAAACATACCATCAGCAAATAACATGTAATGTACAATAGTTACATTGTAACACTATTTGTAAAGCCAAAAACACTGAAAGAAGAAAATTGATAGGACTTACTTTATCAATCATGATTGTCCCATGAATAACACTTTTTAAAAATGAGAAAATATGAGTGAAAATTAATGAAAATCAAAGTGCATGGAAAAGAATAACTATGGCTAATGTCAAGTTTTCAACAATTATTTCTTCTAATAAATTCCTCTTGAATCTATCCAGACTGGTAATTCTAAAACATCATCATTTTTCTTTTGACATATGCATAAAAGTTACCCTTTTCCATGTTAATAACTGTGATCTCTATATTTTGTCTTTAAACATCATGTATTAGCCCTTATAATTCATTCTGCCTGAACTACATTCATCTATTTGGCTTTATATTTTCATTTTTAATTAAAATACAGTTGCATTATTTCATCATCTTTCTTTCCTACTTGCAGCCCCTCTCCTGCCCCACCAACTCTGTTTGAAATACAAACACAAGTCCTCTTTTTATTTAATTATTATTGTGACACACACACACACACACACACACACACATCAGTTAGTGACATTGTTCAGGTCTTGTTTTGGCAGCCATATTAATGATATATCATGAGTGTAGATTTCTGTTGTATCTAAAACACAGTATCAGTAGATTTCCTAGTTCTCTGACTCATACTATTTCTGTCCTCTCTTCCATGATGTTACTTTAGCATTAGGTGTATGATTTGTGCTTTGAGATGTAACAATATGGTTTGGGAATCCAACCATCAGAATATCCCCATATTTTGATCAATTGTGGATTTCCATTATGGTTTCTGTCATCTGGAAAATGAGCCTTTTTTTTAGTGAGGGGTGATAATATTTTAACCACTGCTCAGATATTATTCTTATATTACATTTATATTCATATATGTGATGTATGTCATGCTTTTGGTATGAAATAAAATACATTTGCTTGTGAAGCAGATAGAATTTGATTGAGAAACTGAGTACAGTGCTGTATGATTAATGGTTATAGCTTCCTTGCTTTGGCAGCTCTTCCCAGATCTCAAGCACCTGTCACTACATACTTACATTGTCTTTTTTAAGGTGGAGTCACAAATGTTGCTTTGCCAGTGTGCTACCCTTTTTGGGTTGTGTGTATATATATTTGTCATGCCTCTAGGTGTTTTTTGGCACCTGGGTTCCAAATACTTCTCAATTCTGGGGAATTCTTTATGAGGTCACTGGCCCTATAATTAGTCAGTCCTATTGAGATTGTCACAAATTCTGGTTTGCCTTTGTGCTGTTCTTCAGGACTGTGGTTGTAAAAGTTAGCCATCCTCAAAGAGATAGGCACTTTCTGGCATCTTTTACTGCTTTGGTCAACTTTGACAGACTTTCCCTTTATTTTCTCTTTAAACCGTTACTGATAATACAATGTTGAATAGTCCGAAGTTGTCTATCTAAAGTGGTGCGCAATTCACTCCCCAGTGGGATGCGGGGTGTTCTCCACACCTTACAATTCCTTCAGGATTGATGCTAGATCTCTTCGTTCCTCTGATTTGTAGTGCTACCTGTTTGCTTTGTTACTAAACTGGAGATAATTTCCTGCCAATCAACACTCATGATAGTCCCACATTCTACAGTTTATTATCTGGATATGCTTGCCTGTTGTCCATCTTACCAATTAATTTACAACTTCTATGTTACTATTATTATACACTTGGAATACAACTCTTGGAGTGACCCCTTTAATAAATTAGACCTGACTGATTTTGCTGTTCCGGTGTAGTTCTTCCTTTGCAATAGTCGTATGCTATGGATGCTAACCCCAATGTGCTAGGACAACAAGGGTGTTTTGATTGTTTTTCATTCACATTTTGTCGTTTTTGCTGAGAACCAAAAATTTTTCTAAAAAATAAATGTTATTTAAAAAATTCTTGATGAATGTTGGTTAAGTCTCTGTTCATATTAAGTCAATTTTATATTAATAACAGGCACTTAACATATATGTAACTGGTGATAGCATGGCTTGATATCCATGTGTATGAATCATTATATGGCATGTTTTGTTTCCATTTATAGTAAAGATTTTATTTTAGAATGCGTACATTTTAATTCATCTGTAAATAATCTTGAAATATTTTTAAAGTTTATAGGATAAACAAGATAGAAACCATGATACTATTTAAGTTACTCATAAAGTTACTGGTTATATAGATACAAAGAATTATGGTTATAATGATGTAGTATAAATTATGATAACTATTGCTTTATACTATTCCTATACATGGGCAATATACAGTTTGAGTACAATGAGTTTGTTTGATTTTGCATGATGGATGCCTTCCTAGTATATTTTAGAAGGTAATGCAAATATAAGTTAAGAATCCCTAATGAAAATTAATTGTATAAAATTAAGAATATAAATATATTTATATTTATAAGAATATAAATCAACTGGCACTCAATTTATGAAATTTCACATAGAAATTTAAGAGTATAATCTTACTTTTGCTTACTTTGTCTCCCTCTCTCATTTTTGGTATATATGTGTGAATGTTTTGAAATTATAGATTTCATAGAAATACTTTATCTGTAGTAGTTTTGGTTTACATTTGGAAAAAATGTTTCATGCCTTCTACAAGGATGTAATGCAATAATCTGGAATGGTTAAGCAAGTAAGCAAACTGCAAGTTATTAATCCAGGGTCTGGAATTTTAGTGTGCTAAGGAAGCATGTATTATTAATTTGCCAAGTGTTACATCTCTGCCTTGAATCCCCCAACGTACTCTCTTAGTAGCATTGCCCTTCTTCCTGTTCCTCAGATAAACTATGCATGTTCTCTCTCCAAGAGCCGCTACACATTGGTTCTTTTCAATAAAATAATCTGTGTAAAATTTCATTCATCTCCCTTCTGGTAATATTTCTTTAGGAATCGCTTAAAAATAATAATGTAAATTAGCCATTATTCTTAATTATCAGATTAGAAATCTTAATGTTAATGTTTTATTATCCTCATCTTACTTTATATTTTTAATATATACAATTTATTCCTAAAGCTAATAAATTTGTTTTTAAAAATCAACTTGGGCATCAGTGAGATGGCCTAGTGGATAAAGGCATTTGAATTGTTTAGCCTTTGTCCATATTTTTAAATGGTCAATTATATTTCTTCTTTTTAGAATCTTCTACCCAGTTCATTAAGGACTTATATTAATTTGGGTAATTTGAAGTTTGAAAGTTTAATTTTGCAGTTTGTTATATACACTGGACATTAATTCCCTGTCAGAAATATACTTTGCCAATATTTTTGTTTTGTTTTCTGCTGTTCAGGATATCTCTTCATGCCACCGATGTTTTCTATACTTTGCACAGCTTTTCAATGTAATATATTATTATTAGACAATTATTGAGCTTATTTCCTGTACAGTTTTCAGAAAGTCTTTGTCTATAACCTACCTGTTTATATGTTTGTCTGTAAGGATTTCAGAGTTTCTGGTCTTACTAATACTTTAATAGGTATTTCAATAATTTTGAATAGATTTTTATGAAGGTGAGAAATATCAGTGTGGTTTCATTGCTCTATGTGTTGCTATTCAGTTTTCACATAAACATTCATTAAATTCAGCCTTTTAACTATGTTCTGCTATCCACTTATAAAATTAGGTGTATGTATCTCTGCATGTTTATTTCTGGGTACTCTCTTCCATTACATTGGTTCACATATCTACTGTGTGTCAATACTTTATTCTGTTGGAGGTTTTTTTTTTTTAATCTATTGAGATGATCATGTGACTACTGTGCTTTTCTATTATTAATGTGTTGTTTAACATTTATCATGATGCATAAAAATTAAATTGATCCTGATTTGCGATCTTCTTAATGTGTTCTTTTGTTCAACTACAAGTATTTTTATTGAGAATATCTGTGCCAATTTTCATTAGGAAATATCTCAAAGAATTATTTTCTAATGTGTTCTCACATAGCTTTGGTATTGTAACTTCAACAAGAAGACTGTGCTACAGCTCACCATTAATGCTATTGGAAAGAAACCAGAACTTAATCAAGTTGTGCTTTAATCATAGAGTTGGTGATTTGAGAAGATAGTGGATTAACAGCCTAATAAAAATCTGCTTTATATCTCAACTCCACTATCATGATTTAGGTATACCTAAAACAGCAGCCAAACATTGTGGAGCTTATTTTTACCCCACTCTTCAGAATGTTAGCCATATTTCCAAGAGTTATGATGTCTGCATTTCTCTTCTCTTCTTCCCTTTTCTCATTTCCTGTATTTTTGTTATCAATCAGCTCTTGAATTCCTTACTGTAATTAGTGTTTGTCAAACTTAAACTTGTGTATCTCCAAGGGTGTATGGGCTGGAAGTCAGATCAACCAGGAACACAAATCATGAACAGTGTCCACATGCTTAGCCATTAACTTGCAAGTGTAGATTCCTTTCAACAACAGAGGGTACAAAACTGTCTTTATATTACAGAACAAAATGGCCTTCCTTTCCTCTATAATTATCTGGGTTCTCTTGGTTTTGTAGCATGAATCAGGTGGTATGCACTCAACTTCTATTTTGTGTAACTTTTCTTTCAAACTAGAGACATAAGAACTTAATTTCCCTTACAGTTTTAAAGGGGATATAGATATTCATCATGGCAGAGATAGCAGGAAGGAAGAAGTGTACAGCTGGTCTAATAGTCAGTAAGTAGATCTATTATATGGAATATTTTGAATACTGATCTATTATATGGAATATTTTGAATATTTAATAGAATTTTCAGTTGTTTCCTCACTTGTAATGAGTTTAATTAAGTTGTTTAGATATTCTTTATTTAAATTTTGTTAATTGATTATGTCCATGATTTTATCAATCTTTTCCAGCTTTTCTATTTTGTTTAAACATGTTTTCCATGTATGTCAAATGACACTCTCAATTCTATTGCATTCTATTTAATATCTATCTTTTAATTTCTCATTATTGTGTGTTTTGTCATTGTTTTGATTAGTTTTTCTGGGGAGTAAATAATCTTTTTTTTTCTTTAAACTTTATTTACTTTTGTTAGATTGAGTCTATAAATGGTTCTTGTTGCTGGAGAATTTCTCTCCAGCTCCCGCCACCAAGTCCCGCCAGTCCCAGAGCCCACTTATAAAATAAACACACAGACTCTTACATTATTTAAACTGCTTGGTCATTAGCTCAGGCCTGTTATTGTCTAGCTCTTACTCTTATATTTAGCCCATTTCTATTAATCTTTACTTTGCCACATGGCTCATGGCTTACTGGTACCTTACATCTTCCTTGTCCTGATGGCGGCTGGCCGTGTCTCTCTGCCTCAGCCTTCCTGTTCTCTCAATTCTCCTATCTGTTAGTCCCGCCTATACTTCCTGCCTGGCCACTGACCAATCAGTGATTTATTTATTGACCAATCAACAACACATTTGACATACAGACCATCCCACAGCACTTCCCCTTTTCTTTTCTTAAAAAGGAAGGTTTTAACTTTAACATAGTAAAATTACATATAACAAAACAATTATCAAGCAAGAATTACAGTTACAATATTAAAGAAGAGATCCTATCTATCTTATATTTGTAAGTTTAAGGTTTTATATCTAACTTATCTTTTATTATAACTAAGGAAAATTGTAAGTATCTAGTCTTTAACCACATCAAAGACCTCAGAAGGATATACTACTACCTGAGAAATGGAGAAGGATATAAGCAACTTTTAGGAGTCTTGTAGGGTAGACAGAGACAGCTGGCAGCCTGGACAGTCATTCAAAGTTCTCTTGTAAAGTTGGGGCATCTGTCTTCAGCCCACAGGCCTAGAGTCTCTTATTCACTTTTCTCTGTGTCCTGTAGAATGTCTGGCAGTTTTCTCTGCAAAGCAGGAACCTGAAGGACCATTTTGTCAAGCAAAGTTCAGTGGTCACCTTTCTATGGGTCCTGCATGTCCAGTTGATCAAGCAGTCCAGGCAAGAACAGTTTCTTGCCCAAATGGCTATTTTTGTCAAGGTGAAGATAAACTCCGTATGGAGTGTCTTCAATGCCCATCCTCCTCTCTGAAGTAAATCGGTGCTGTCAGGAGCAGACATGTCTCACTGTCCAAAAAGTCTAAACTTTTAAAACATTTTAAATGCCATATTCTGTAGGTCTTTGAAGTATTTGAAGACTACCTATCTATCTGAAATATATCTATGTATACCTAGAAGACTTAACTAACATGGCTACAAATATTATCATAGATGACTAACTATTAATCTATTTTTTAATTATCCATTACAATTTTAAATGAGTTACATAAACATAATACCTCAAACAAGAATAGAAATATATATACAGTATAACAAAATTAAGTTTAAATTTGTATCAATAAACTAAAATCTATAGCAATGTAAAACATTTTAAACAAGTTGTTACTCTTTAAAAGTAGGTTCATTAATCTACCCTTTCATCCTATCATATCTAAACTATCCCCTTTTTTTCTTTAGAAAGAGATTGTATTTATAATCAACCTGCTTTAAATAAAAATATTGGTTTTTCTCTGTCCCACACCAGAGGGCTCTTCTGATTTGGGACATAAGAATCTCTTAACCATTTTTTTTTTTTGAGCAATATGTCTGGGTTTAGAGGGGGAGTGAGCCAATTCCATCTCTAAAGCCAGCTTGGTATATTTGGGAATTTGGGCGTAGCTTCTCTTACTACTTCCTGCTGGAGGGGGGCGCTGTATCTTATGGGGACATAAAGAAAATTTTCGGATCATGGAGTAGTCCGTGAGGCTGTATCGTCTGAGCCAGTTGCCTTGAAACCATTCTGAATGTTGAATCATCTGGGCCATGGTGTCACTGGAGACCTTTCAGGGGGTCTGGGCTGGTCAAACCTGATGTATCTTAATCTGGAACAAATCCATAGTCTCTGGCTTTCTGTGGAAACAAAAGCAGAGACTCTTTTCCAAAGCAACATATCCTTATATCCAAATTTTGAAGTCAAGGTACCTTTAAAATATACATTTTGGCATAATTCAACAGCTTTTACAATCAAATGTTTTTCTGCAGTTACGAATATCAAAGAGAACATAATCCAGATTCTCTGTGTGGTAGTCATCTTTACGTGGCTTATTTTTTTATATTAGCTTGAGCCTATTCCTTTTAAACTTCAGCCTTCTAAGCCTGAAACAGCGCAGTGGCTGCTGGCTCCGCTCACTTCAGCTTCCCAACATGGAGGTGGTCCGCTTTCCGCCAGCTCTGGGAGCCGTAACTCTCAGAAATAGTGGGTCTACACTTTTACCAAAGTAGCGTGTAGCCCAGAAACCTCTTTTTTTTTTTTGTTTTGTACTAGCAAAGGCTAAATCCAGCACACAGTTTAATGTGCTACTTGCAGAGGCCTCATTCCCACCATACTGCAGGTCGAGAGCGCACGCTAGGAACCCGCCAGTAGCTCAAACCGGCAGCTGCCGCTTATTTGAGAGAGACAATTAGGAAGCTGTTTTTAGGTCCATTTTAGAATCTTTATTCTAAGTTTTTAGGTGGAAACTCTTGCCACCACGTTGGACGCCATTTGTTGCTGGAGAATTTCTCTCCAGCTCCCGCCACCAAGTCCCGCCAGTCCCAGAGGCCACTTATAAAATAAACACACAGACTCTTACATTATTTAAACTGCTTGGCCATTAGCTCAGGCCTGTTATTGTCTAGCTCTTACTCTTATATTTAGCCCATTTCTATTAATCGTTACTTTGCCACATGGCTCATGGCTTACTGGTACCTTACATCTTCCTTGTCCTGATGGCGGCTGGCAGTGTCTCTCTGCCTCAGCCTTCCTGTTCTCTCAATTCTCCTATCTGTTAGTCCCGCCTATACTTCCTGCCTGGCCACTGACCAATCAGTGATTTATTTATTGACCAATCAACAACACATTTGACATACAGACCATCCCACAGCAGGTTCTTTCAGTCTTTCTTCCATTGATTTCCCTGTCTTAAAAAAATAAAACTATTTTTTGTTATATACTGAGTTTGGATATGCATTGGTGTTATATTTCTTAGATCCTGGTTCTGAGCTTCCCACTTCTTGTTTACAATATATTTTATAGATGTCTGATGCACGTTGTTTTGCCCTATCTTAGAGGTCTTAATTTCAATTCCCAGCAACCACATGGTAGCTCAGAACAATCTGTGATGAGATCTGGTGCCCTCTTCTGGTACAAGCATACATGCAGGTAGAACACCATACACATAATAAACAAATAAATCTTAAAAATTTATAATGTGTATGACCAACTTCCTTCTCATTTATTGTTATTAGTAATTTGATAACTAGCAATTTGTCTTTGTCTGACCATGAATGTTTGGCCCAAGCAAGTATTTAATACTATTTTTAATAATTAATTTAATTCAAATAGTGTTAATTATGACTTACTACTTGCCTTTATTTGTAATCATAAGTATAATAGGAGGCAAAGCAAAATGTTGAATTATTTCTGCATTTAAGACATTCATTAGAGCATCTCTGATTTCCAAATAAATCTTAAAATATAATTGAAATGTTGAACTCATTTCGAGTAATTTATGAGACCCACAATGAAGAGATCACTTCATAAGATGTCCATTTCATGTGATTTTCAAATTTTACTACCATAAAATCAATTAATGCTTTGAAGTCTGTGACAAAAAAGGCACAGTGTGAAAAAACAGATTTAGTAAATTAAAAATATTTTAGTAAAGTGATATGGTTAGCTTGATTTGCAAACTGTGAAAACGTGAATGGACATTTCAAAAACATTTAATCCAGTTTGTCACTGTCTTTTCAAATATAGGTAGTCCATTGGAACTATGGTATCCCTGCTGAATTTGAAACTTCAATTGAGAATGATTCTACTTCCTCAGAGAATGAGCCTAATTTCTTCATTTTTTCTTTATAATTCACACTTTTAGAGAATGCACATATTGGTTGGAATAATTTTGTATCCCAGTAGGAACAATTGCACATTTTCTCATGTGATTAATATTGCATGGGAGCCCACTGGCGAGCAGTCACCTATGCGTGTGACTCCTTCAATTCCATTTATGTTCACCTGGGATGAGAGCCAGCCATGTCTTGGCTTCAGGACTCACCGTGATGGCTAAACACTAAAGGCTTTTTGTTTCCCTTCTTAGTGACTGTTTTGGCAAGATTTAATGCCTTTCCCAATTTACAATACTTGCCATCAGTATTTATTATCGAACGATTTTTTAAATCATGTGTCCCCAGAAAATTTTAACTGCCATTGATACTTTAGAACTGCAATTTCAATTGCAATCTTTTAAACTAGCCTAGATGGAGAATGACAAATTAAAACTTTTCAAATTAAAAACTTGCTAAGAGGCAATGTTTTGGAAGCATTGTGCTTACTGTTTGTTCAAAATTTCCAGATTCTTGATGTGCTCCATTTACCTTAGCATCTGCCATTCAGTTTCTTAACTATAAATGAACACATTGTAACTCTCCCTGCCTATTTTCTCTAGGAAAGTGATACCTGACAATATTATACTGGGTTAAAAAAATGGCATGTCATTTCTATTTTTAATTTGTGTAGGGTCAAGCAATAACTTGTGTACATAAATATATATATATATATATATATATTCAGATAAGTGTATATATCTTTTATAAGAGGCTATTAAATTTGAGAAATAAAGAGAATTAATACTTAAAGGCTGAAAATATTTGCTATCTAAATTACTCCCTAATACTGTACACACACACACACACACACACACACACACACACACACACACGTAACAAGATATCATACTCTCTCATGATCTTCCCTCAAACCAGCAGACACAGCATGCATTCCTTTCTTTGGTAATTTTCATATTTATTTTATTTTTATGTTCATGTGAATGTGTGCATATATTTCAATTTGTGAGTATTGGGGATTGCAAGTCCATGCGGTAGTCAGGAGCCAGCCTCTGTTGTCATCCTGACAAATGTTTTCCAAATCTTGTGAGGCAGGGCCAATTGCTTATTAGTCTGGGGACTGTAGATAGAAGTTTTTCTGTGTCCTGCCTGGTCTTGCAGCTATTCACTCCCAAGTAAACGCACATTGGCTTATATTAATTAACAACTGTATGGTCTATGGCTCAGGCTTCTTGCTAGCTAGCTCTTTCATCTTAAATTAGCCCATTTCTATTAATCTATATGTTGTTGCCACATGGATGTGCCATTACCAGTCTGCTGGCATCTGGTTGCTTCTTGAGTGGTATACTGGCATCTCTCTTCACTCTACCCTTCTTTGTCTTTGTCTTCAGTATGAATGTGCTGCCTAACCTTATTATGCCTCACCATTGGCCAAACAGCTTTATTTATCAACCAATGAGCACAACACATTCACAGTGTACAGAAAGACATCCCATAGCTGCCTTAATCTTGTGCATGTAGTCACAGCTTCAGTGAGTCTATGTGTGAAAGGACACTGATACACTTGGAAAAGTGTTTTGAAGCACTCACCTACTACATCTGTCGCTTGTAATCTACTCATCTTCTGAAATGATCCCTGAGTTTGATGTGAAGGGTATGGTATTTAGATCCAGTTTAGGTCTGAAGACTCCACAGTTTCTATTTTCCATATAGTAATAAGTCTGTATTAATTAACAGTTATCTCCTACACAGGGAAGCTTCTCTGATGAAGTAGAAGAGCTGTATTGATCTATGGGTGTGAAGCTAATACATTAGATTTCAGTTTATCATTATGCCCATTTTGCCTAATAATAGTTGTAAGTTCTTCCACAGGGCTTATGGCCTTGCCTGCCATGGGTTCAGAGCCAAATTTACACGACCAATCATTTGTTCAAATTTGTGCAGCAGGTATTGTTGCAGACTCAAATATCGTATTAATGTATCAATATTATATTTTAAAAATCAATTCTTGTTGCTATAACCTTTCTTCTGTGATTATTTTCTTTATTATGTTCATTCTTCACTCTTCTTTCTTTCTTTAGTGGATTTTAAGTTAACTTCTCAGTCCTTGCTTCTGTAAATATTTGCTTAATTTGACCTCATGTGTTTATTTTTCTCCTGAATCAGTGAGTCTAAAAATAATAAGGTTTCTGTGAGTCAATATGTTTACTACTCTACAGACTATCCAAAAAGTCAGGTAACATGGAGTGGGCACAAGTACAGAACCCTGGGATATCCACACACGTCTTATACCTCTCACTTTATAGAAAAAAAAAAAAAAGTTGTAAGTTTTTTTTTTTTTTTCTGTGTAGGAAAGATGCACCCAATGAGAAGCAAAACTATCTGCCATGAGGCCAATTTTCTTTGAACCACTTTCTCTTGCCAGAATTGTGTACAACGGCATGAGAAATGAAACTTTGGTTGAAAATATTTCTGTAGTCAGCCAGCATGCTTATAAACTTAAGGGGTGTAGGTGCCCATTTTCAGGTTCCTAGTGGTTTTACCCAGCAGGTCTGCATAGAGAGGATGATTGGACCATGGCTCTGAGTACAGGTGTCTGAGATGGTCTGCACTTGGCTGTACTGGAGGGGAAGTTCTTTTGCTCCACCCCTCAGCATTTCTATAAATACCTTAGGGCAGAGACAGTCCCTCTTGAGGTTATCCTGTATTTCTTATCTGTTTATCTCCACAATCTAAATCCTTCTATCTAATATTTCCTGCTACTCTCACTCAAGAAAATTCTGGGGAACTGTGGGGTTGGTGGGTAGCCGCCCCACAAAGGGGGCTTTTCCTATAACCATGGGCGATATGGCTTCAGAGTTTGAACACTGTTTAATGTCTACTCCTGCTTTCTCCTGGACATAGATAGATGCATGGACCATTTGGTGTGAGTTTTCCTTTGTTGCTGAAGACAATGGATGCACTTATGTGTTCTACCACACTTCACTTGCTCCCTCCTCTTTATATCTTTATCTCAAGTATTTTAAGCATTCTATATGTTCTTTTTTTCATAAAGCCAGCTAGGAAAGAACTTAAAGAAAAGGTTTTCCCTCTTCTCTCATGCTACACCTAAACAATGACTCTGGGTATGCTGACGTGAATGCTTTTTTTGAGTATGTTTCTTAAAGGTCTTTTTGCAGTATTCACTAATACCTTGTTTCTACAGGTTGTCCTCTTTCAAGTTTCATTTCCCATTTAGTCTTCTTTCTTAAATCACAAGATCTCTCTCTCTCTCTCTCTCTCTATATATATATATATATATATATATATATATATATCTTCAGTATGAATGAGAAAGGAGTGGATTAGATATATGATAATCCCTCTAGAAGGCTTGCCACAAGCAAAAGGACTCTTACTGTCTATTCAAATAAGAGTGTATCTAATTTTCAGTCTTTTTATTTATTTTATTTTATTTTATTTTACAATACAATTCAGTTCTACATATCAGCCACAGATTCCTTTGTTCTCCCCCCTCCCGCCCCCTTCCCCTTCCCCCCAGCCTACCCCCAATTCCCATTCAGTCTTTTAATTGGTCCTACAATGTCAGAAGAAACAGATGAATGTCTTCGGGATTCTTTCCAGTTATGGTCATAATACTTATCAAAGGCCAGTTAAATAACCTTAGCTGGAGAGTTGGGGTCTTGGAGTTGGGGACACTCATGACCCAGCCAACAGGCTCACTACTAAAAGTAATCTTACTTTATAAAGAAGATTGCTCCAGCATTTGCTTTTTTAAATACTGTAGTATTCTTATAGTCTCAATCTACCTCAAATTGAACGTTGGATTTCAATTTTATCTATCAATTTTTGTCCAATAAGTAAAGTGATTAAAGGTGTTTTGGCCAGGACATGGAATTTAAATCATGTATAAAAAAACACATTACCATTTATTTTTCCCTTGTAGTCTAAAACAGTTTTCTCCTTAATGCATGAAATGATAACACATATAAAAATTTAAATACTTTTACTTCAGTATTTATTAAGTGAAGTTAAATGTTCAAAAATTTCCAAGGTAAGTTTTCAAAACAAAAAAAAATCTATTTGTGATTTATAATTGAAAGACTTTGAAAATTGGTTCACACCATAATTCCATTACAAAAGGAAAGTAATATAGTAATGATGAGTTCTGGGATAGAAACATAAATTTTTCAAAATTAATTGATAAAATAAGACAGATTTACAGTTGATATAAGTTTAAATATCAGGCTAAGTAGTTTTAATTCAGGTGCATTGTTATTAGTCCCAAATAATAGTTCCAATTTTTAGATAGTAGATCATTAAGCATGGAAACTTGTTATATTTACAGTCTTTCACCCTCATTTTCAGCTTCTAGACCTGACTGTTGACCGTCATCCCCACAGCTGCAGAAGGCCAGGCTTGCCATTGATACTATCATAAAAGCCCATGGCAGCTCCTAACACTCCAAACAAAACAATTAACTGTCTCAAGCCTTAACCGCTTCTTTTCTTTCTTTCTCTCCCTTTCACTTTCAAGAACTCTCTTGAAGTATGCATAAAGCTCATAATTCCTAACTAATGATGAAAAGCATGGATATAAAATAAACATCATAGTCAAAATAAATATTATATCCTTCTCTTCCTGTGACCAACACATAATTAATTCTATATTCTAAAATTTCTCTTCAATCTTTTCCAAACTTTCATATTTTCCTTATGATTGTGAACATGGAACAATACATTTATTACTGTATTCCACTTCATTGAAATTTAATTCAAGAAAAATAACTCAAAAATTTGAAGTATTTTGTCATTAATATATTCAATTTAATATGATTTAATTTGATAAGTTATTAAATAAAATTTCTAAAAAACAGTTCCCTCCTTAATGCATGGGATGATAACACATATAAAATCTAAATACTTTCACATCTGTATTATATTAAGTGAAGTTAAATCTTCAACAATTTCAAAGATAAGTTTTCAAAACAAAAAATCTATTTGTGATTTATAATTGAAAGACTTTACAAATTGGTTCATACCATAATTTCATTACAAAAGGAAAGTAACAAAGCAATGATGAGTTCTGGGAAATAAACATAACTTTTCCAAAAGTAATTGATAAAATAAGATGGATTTACAGTTGATGTAAGTTTAAATATCAGGCTGAATAGTTTTAATTCAAGTGTGTTGTTATTAGATATAAATGATTCCTGGTTTTTTGTTTGTTTGTTTGTTTATATTTTGTAGTGCTGGGAATTAAACAATTACTTATACTTACTGTGAATTCTCTACTGAAAAGAGAATGGGCTGCCAAGAGCACTAATCATTCTAAGCTGAAATGTTACTAAATTTATATTCTTCCAATGCCACTTGCTGCAGCATAGTAATAATAATAATAATAATAATAATAATAATAATAATATGAGATCTACAGCATTTTTTTCTGCTTAAGAAACTGTGCTGAAAGTGGTATCTCTGTCAACTTCCTACAATTAGAGTTCTGGGAATTCTGCAGAAAAAGAGGCAGAAAGAATGTAAGAGACAGAGGGAATGGAGAACACCAAGGATTCAAGGCCTTCTAGACACAACAGGACTGATAAGCACATGAGCTCACAGAGACGATGGTGGCATGGACAGGGCCTGAGCATGTCTGTACTAGATAGGGTCCTAAAGCTGAAAGGAAAAGTGGACACAAGCACAGAGAAGCTATCGTCAATTGATAACCACTTACAAATAAGAAGAAATTTGTTTTTTTCAAATGGAGTCTCACAGGGAAAACAGACCACTCTTAAGGTCATGCCCCAAGGATAGCAATCAATGGCCAAATGAAACAAATCCATAACATCTTAGGAGGTTCTTTTTCTCGTAATTTGAAGTCGGTGGCTAAGTTGGTGTTTCTAGTGCTGCTGTGAAGAGATATCATGACCATAACAACTATTATAAAGGGAAACATGTAATTGGGGTAGGTAACAGTTCAGAGGTTTAGTCCATTGTTAGCATGACAGTACATGGTGGCATGCATGCAGACATGGTGCTGGAGAAGGACCTGAGAATTCTTACATCATAACACACAGGCAGCAGAAAGATACTGTCACACTAGCTTGAGAATTTTAGACCTCAAAGTCTGCCATCTAATGACTCACTTCCTCCAAGAAAGCCACAACTGCTCCAACAAGGCCATGCTTCTTAACAATGCCATTTACTATGAGCTGAAGGAGGACATTTTCATTCAAACCACCATAAGCAGTGAAGGAAATTTTTTTAAAATTATTATTATTGTTATTATTATTATTATTATTATTAATTTCTTTATTTTTGCCCCACAAATCCTTTTTGTATATATCATGACTTCCTGTTTGGGATTTTCATGGGGTTCGTGTGTGTGTGTGTGTGTGTGTGTGTGTGTGTGTGTGTATGTGTGTGTGTGTGTGTGTGTGTGTGTGTATATGTGTGTCTCTGTGTCTATTTGTGTAACTTGGGCTTTTACTTTGACTCTTTTTCATTATTGTTTTGTCATATTCTGATTTTTTGTTGTTTTCTTTGTTGTTGTTGTTGTTTTGGTTTTTTGATACAGGGTTTTTCTGTGTAACAGAGTTCTTATTGTCCTGGAACTTGCTTTGTAGACCAGGCTGGCCTTGAACTCACAGAGCTCCTCATGCCTCTGCCTCCCAAATGCTGGGATTAAAGGTGTGCATCACTATGCCTGGCTCAGCCTTTTTTTTTTTTTTTGTCTGATTTGTTTTTAATTTATCTTCTTTTCTTGTATTGTGTAATTGTTTCTTGGATTTTTGTTTGTGTTCTGAGGTGAGGCAGAAAGGGTGTGACTCTCAATAGGAAGTGAAGTGGTAAGAAGATGGAAGGAATAGGGGAAGGGGAAACTGTACAGAATATATTATATGAAGAACCCCACAATTTTGAATAAAAGAATAAAACTTAAGAAAAAGGAACAATGCTTCAAATTACTTAAATCTAAACAGTGATGCTAATGGTAGGCAGGTAATTATATATATATATATATACACAAATATATATATATATAATATAATATAATTTGGACTTGTTTTAAATCTTTTCATAGGGTTGAAGTCATGAGTGTGGTGGACCGAGAAGGACTGAGAAGAAAGGGTGATGGCATGCATTGTGTTAAATTCCCAAATAACCAATAAAATATTATGCTAAAAAATGCTGTCTGTCTGTTGTGCAGTGGGTGATGGTAATGCTGAAATTCACAGATTGTACAATGACACAGAACTAGTTTTGGTAGAGTGTTCAACCCTAAAATGGGAATCTATATAATTCATCTTCTCAAGGGCTCAGGGATCATTGTGGAAGGAACAGAAATTTTGGAAAGGCTGGATGTGTGAGGAGGACCTATAAAAGTGTCTTCCAGAAATTCTGGAGCCACTGCCTTCATAAACTCACAACAGCTGTGGTTGCCTGCACAAAATCAAGCCAGTAAGCATTTGGTATGACCAGGGAGGAGGTTTCTTAGCCCTCATATCTAACTGGGGATGTAGGCTGACAGCATCTGTGGAGGGACAATCAGTGTCTTTTAGTGGTGTGGCTCTTGTTACATCCCACTGTGCACCAGTAGACAGTTCACACACAGCAAAGACTGAAGTTGATGGGTTATTAACAACCACAAATGCAGGATACAGACTTGTGGGGAGCAGGTAGGGAACACAGGTGGAATGTGGATAGTTATTGTGAGTAATCACAACTAAATGTGAACCAAGTTGACTGTATGCATCCTAAGCAATTAGTAACAAACACAGCTGTCTGCTTCAAGTCTTCCAAGTACTTTCAACATTCTCCCCTTTATTCTGAGCATATGGAAGAACTAGATTAATTGTTCAGTAGGGAGCCCAGGGAATCAGCATTTATCAGTATTTCTTAGAGAGAACCTCTGAATTAGTAGACTTGTATATAGAATAACTATATAATATTAAATATTCCTTTTTTCATTTTATTTTGTTGTTTTTTAATCCTAACCAAAGCTTCCCCTCCTTCCCATCTTCTCACCCCGCCCCCATCTACTCCTCTTCCACTGTTTCCCTTTAAGTCCAGCCTCCCATGGATATCAGGTAGCCACAGTACATCCAGCTGCAGTGAGACCAGGCACCCCCTCCTCCACTAAGGTAGGATGAAGCAATCAGGCAGGAGGAATGGGTCCCAAAAGCAGGCAACAGAGTCAGAGACATCCCCTGATCTGACTGCTAGGAGTCTGATCAACTTGTAAAAATACTTTTATTTGAAGTTGAGAACTATTTTATTTTTCTCTGTTATCCATGTGTTTCCTGGATCCTGGTAAGGCTATTTTCAACTGTTCTTAGATTTTTTTTTATTATTTATATATTTGCTTATTTTATTGAAAGTAGATTTTTTTTCATAAAATATATTCTGATTACAATTTCTCCTCTCCCTGTTCTTTCCAGTTCTTCCTCTACCTGGCCAGTTCCACATTCTCTATCTCTCATTAGAAAACAAAAAGGCATCTATATAAAAAAGTATAATGTGATACAACAACATAAAACAAAAATAAACAAACTATACTAGAACAAAACAATCAAGCAAGAAAAAGGGCTAAAGGAAAAATAACAACAACAAAAACCTCATATAGATGAAGAGACACACATGTTCACACGCAGGAGAATCCCATAAAAACAAAACAGGAAACCATAATATAATTCATAATTTATATATATTTTTCTATATGCAGATTCATAATATATATATATGTACAGGACTTGTGATGAAAATGATAACAGTAATAATAATAATCATCATCATAATAATAAAAAAATATAATGCCCTGAGAACAATGGGAGACAAAAAAACCTCCAAAACTGTAACTGAGTTTTGCGGGTTTTTTTTATTTGTTTGTTTCTTTGTTTTCTTAATATTGACCATCTACTACTATGAATTGGGCCTACCCTTAAAAGTGGTTTGTTTCCTCTTTGAAACTTCTTTGGAGAAAACAAATTTCTCAGTTATGAATGGCTATGAATTGGATATAGCTTCTGGATGATTATGTCCACGTCTCCTTTCAGATCTAGGACCCCATCTGATGTAGACCTGACCAGGCCCTGTGCATACTGCCATAGTCTCTGTGCGTTGATATGTGCACCAGCACAGTTATGTCTAGAAGACTTTATTTGTATATATTAGGATATCCTTGGTATCCTAATTCCCTTTGCCTCCTCTTCCACAGAGTTCCCTGATCCCTGGTGGGAAGGATTTGATGGAGACATGGCTTTTAAGACTAGGTATTTGAAGATATTGCATATTGTCTGGCTGTTGATCTCTGAATTTGTTACCATCTGCTGCAAGAAAAAGCTTCTTTGGTGATGGCTAAGGAAGGCCATACAATGAGTATAACAGAATGTCATTAGAAGTCGTGTTGTTGCTATGTTCCTTTAGTGGAACAGTAGTATTTGGTTTTCCTCTAGGTCTGTGGCCTACCCAGTCTTGGCTTCTTGGCAACTCAAGCAGTGTGAAGAATGGGTACCTTCTCATGTAGTGGGCTTTAACACAGATCAGATTTCAGTTTGTTACTCCCATAAGCTATTTGCCACTATTGCACAGCAAACTTTACAGATAGGTCACTAGAGTAGATCAAAGGGTTTGTTTGCATTGATGTTAACTTTTCTCTTTTGGTATTGTGCATAATACCTCTCAGAAATGCCTCTCAGTACCATTGATACTAGTACATACATGTGAAGACTCTAGGTAGACACTACTTAGTTCGAAGTCTTCACATTCCATGAGCTGTATAGCTGTTGTCTTCTGCAATAGGTCCTCACTGTTAATCTCTGAAGAGCCACCACTAGACACAGTTGACTGGGGGATGACTGAGGTTGACTGAGAGATGTTTGGGGGTTTATTAGAACTCTATTAGATGTAACCTGTTCCCAGCATTAAAAGCTTCATTCGGTGACAAGAGATGGCTAGTTGGAACTGTTTGGCCCAGTATTTGGCAATTTAATTTAGATAGCCTTCATATATAGGATGCTTCTACTATATTAGGTTTCCATACAGCCTCTCAAATAGCACTTAGTTTTTTATGCCCCCCCCCCCCCCGTATTTCTTCCCTTGGCTTCTTCCCTCCCTGTCTCTGACTCTCAGGGACAAATCCTTCCACCCTGCTTCTATCCATACCCATCTTTTTTATTTCCACTTTCTAAGAAATTCACCCCCCATGCCCCAGTCCCTTACTCTATACCTGACATACGTAGTTATATATACAGATTGTAGTCTGTTTCTCAATGACTTAACAGATAAACTCCACAATTCCATGAATGCATACCATATTTGTCTTTCTGAGTCTGAATTACCCCACTCGGGATGATTCTTTTTAATTCCGTCCATTTAGTTGTGACTTTTATGATTTTATTTTTTAACAATAGTGATATTTCATCATGTAAATACCACTTTCTTTATCCATTCTTCTATCGATGAACTTCTATTGAGGTTGTTTCCAATTTCTGACAATTATGAATAGAATGAATGTAAACATATTTGAGCAAGTGTTTCTGTAATAAGATATAGCATCCTTTGTGTAGATGTCCAAGAGTTGTATAGCTGGATCTTGAGTTCCCTGACTTACTGAGGAACTGCCACATTGCTTTCCACAATGGCTAAGCAAGTATGTATTCCATAAGCAATTGATGTGTTCCCACCAGTATGCACTGTCTTTTGCCTTTCTGATTGGTGTAAGAAGAAATTTCAAAGTAGTTTTAATTTGCATTTTTCTGATGACTAAGAGTATTGAACATTTCTTTAAGTGTTTCTCAGTCATTTGAATTGCCTATTTAAAGAACTCTTTGTTTAGATCTGTGTGGTGATATATTGTGCACCGAAATAAAATTTATCTGGGAATCAGGGGACAGAGCCAGACACTAGAATAGACATAGAGGCCAGACAGTGGTACACAACCTTAATCTTATCACTCCGGGAGACATAGAACCATTTGGATCTCTGTGAGATCAAGCCCACACTGGGAAGAGAGCCAGGCATGGTGGAACACACTTTTAATTCCAGCACTTGTGATCTCATGCCTTTGTTAGGAAGCACACACACCTTTAATCCCATGAAGTGACATGGCTGGGTGGAGAACAGTATATAAGGCATGAGCAGACAGGACCTAAGCAGCAGTTCATCTGACCCCCTTAGGGCTGAGGACTCAAAGGCTTTCAGTCTGAGGATTCATGGAAACAGAATCAGCTGAGGAGTTGGCAAAGATGAGGTTGGCTGTGGCTTGTTCTGTTTCTCTGATCTTTCAGCTTTCACCACAATATCTGGCTCTGGGTTTTTTATTAATAAGACTGTTTAGCAATTCATGTTACAGATCTATAACCCATTTTTGATTGGGATACATGCTTTCTTGATGTCCAGTTTTTTTTTAGTTCTTTATATATTTTGCATATTAGCCCCTTAACAGATGTGTAGTTGGTAAAAATCTTCTGACAGTTGGTAGTTTGCCACTACTTCCCAATGATGGTGTCCTTTGCCTCACAGAAACTTATTTATTTTCATGAATTCTTGTCCTATTGGTGTTCTATTCAAAAATATCTTTCTTGTTCTAATGAGTTGAAAACTATTTTCTACTTTCTCTTCTATCAGATTAAACATATCTGGCTTTATGTTGAGGTCTTTGGTCCATTTGAACTTGAATTTTGTGCAAGGTGAAAAGTTTGGATCTGTTTGCATTCTTTTACATGCAGCAGTTCTGAAGATGAGATAGGAGGATTGGATTTGGAAGAGAGGAGGGAGTGAAGAACTGAAGACCTGCTTCTCTAGCTGGTGTGGCAGGAGATTTCCAAGGGAATGCCTGTAAGAGTTCCCAGCTGAGACGAAGGGATGGCTTTTGAAGATCTGTGTGATCTACTGAACATGGAAGCTTCAAGTAGATTCCTTTTTTTGAGCACATGAGTAACTGGAAGCATAGAGTCATCATTGGAACAAACCACTTTCTTGCTCAGACAGGCATTAGGTGTTTATTCCTAACAACTCTGCAAAATCAATGAACATTTTGCTCTAGTATTCATATGCTGTTTGGAGAGTAGATGTATTTTAATTTTCTGCCAGCCAAGTAAGAACTAATTATACCATTTTCTCATCAACTTCTATGGTTGTAATGCTTCAAAAATTTTAAAAGCAAATTGAAGTCAGTTGTTTAACATCTATAAATTTGTTACATTCTAAAATATAAAAAAATAAATCATTTTCAATATCCTGATTGAAAATTAATTTTAAAAGAATAGGATTTTTTGTACTAATAGGATTTTTATAAGTATGTGTATAAGTACTATCCATTATATAATCACCCAATTGAAGCTGAAGGAAATGGCTTCATTAGTTGTTCTAATTCTTCCTTTTAATGCTGAGTCATGGGAACTCAACCACTTCGCAGAGTGAAACTGAACTTAATAGCTGATGTTCAGTTTGTTGCTTAATTATGGCATAAAGCAAATATCTCTGAGTCATAAGTGAGAACAATGTTAGAAATGAAATCATTCAGAATTAACTCAATAGCAGCACAAGGACTTTTCAGGAAATGAAATGTTGAAGTTTTACTTTAAATGTCAGTACTTCTAAAGAATTTGTTATTTTAACAGTTCTCTGAATCTTGGGGCTAAAATAGCAAGACCTTGGAGAATAGTACTTGACATTATGAACAATCCTTTGAGTAGCATTATTTTAGTAAATATGTTTTAAGTAGAAATTTTTAAAAATGTCATTTAGAAGACATGTGATGCTAATTAAATAATTTATGGATACTTTTAAAAAATTTTCTATTTTCAATTAACATTTCAAACATCTAGATTTAATGGAACAGAGTTGACACTATGCCTTCATATAAACATAAAATGCTACCATGAAGTCCAGCTGGCTAAGTGTGGTGATATATTGTGTCCCCCAAATTATTGTGCACCCTAATAAAGCTTATCTGAGGATCAGAGGAAAAAGCCAGCCACTATATTAAACACAGAAGGCAGGTAATCGTAGATATGCTTTTAATTCTAGCAGTTGGGAGGCAGAGATCTGTCTAGATGGATCTCTGTGAGTTCAAGGCCACACTGGGGAAGAAAGCCAGGCATGGTGAAACAAGTTTTTACTCCCAGCACTAACCATAAAGGTCTGGAGATCTGTACAGACAGACAGGAAGTGACAGAGTTTGGCAGAAAGAGGAAGTGATATAGCTTGGTGGAGAGAGGAAGTGAGATTGCAGGGCAGAAGAGCATACAGGCTTGTGTATACAGGAAGTATGTCTCTTTGCAGACTGAGGTGTCAGTAAGGTGACGTTTCTGTGGCTTGTCCTGTTCCTCTGATCTCTCAGTTTTAAACCCAATATCTGGCTCCAGGTTTTTTATTAATAAGACCATTTAGCAATTTGTCTTACAGCTAAGCCCACGACACAAATCATTATTGATTTACTTACTTAAGCACAAGTAAAAGTATCCAGTGCATTTGTACTTGTTGCTCATTTTTCTGTGCTGCATGGCCAGAGTGTGTAACCATGAACATACCAGCATATTATTTTATATGCTACATCAGCTTTACAAAGCATAATTAATGATGCTAGATATTTTTCAGAGAATTGTTTATATGTATATAGACTGAGTCGATAGACAAAGACTTTCATACAAAATCTATGTTTGTTCTCCACTTATCTTGGTAGAAGATATATATTCACACAACTTTCCCAAACATACTTATAAAACTAGTACATCTCTGGCTCAAAATATGCTGGCTGTCATTGCCTTCATCTTTATCAGCCTTTCAAGTGTCTTTTCTATCGTATCAACTATTTCTTTATCAATTTTTGAATTTGTATGGGGAGTGAAATCTAGTCCTAATGCACCTGGTCATGAGCTCACATTGAAATATTTACTGTCTTGGCCTTGTTTTCAACAACTTCACCCATTCTTCTGGTGGTAAAACTTATATTCTGCTTCTAAATGTTCCAGAAAGTACAGACTTTCATACTTATACCTGAAAACGTGTACAGCTAAATTTTTACATTGAATATTAAAATATATGACAGCTTTAATCTGGATTTGATCTATGTGCTCTAAATTTGTATATGGATTTATTAACTCCATGTATATTCTCTGATGTCTGTATAGTTATACAAAATTTATTTTCAAACAGGTTACATTTTTCCTAGGCTGTGACTTCATAGTTCCCAGCATCCCAGTTTTGAATACATGTTAATTACATAGTAAATTGTAAGATTATTTTAATGTCACTTCAGCCTATACCATCCTCTGCACGTTTAGATACATTCTGGTCTGTGATATCCACTGGAACCCTAGCTTCTCTATACTCACTTTAAATATTTCTAAATGTCCCTATCGAATTTAGTTTCAGTATAGTTAGATGAATTTCTAATAGAGTTAGATTTTTAAATCTAAGTAAGCTCCAATGATGCTTCTAAAAGCACAGTTTAAGAACCAACAAAACAAAGCAGAAAATCACAGTACCTAATGTTTCCTAAAACACAAAAATATTTACTGAAGCATACAAAAATCTACCCCATGGGTTCTGCCTACCTCATCAACTGTATTACCCACCGAAGAGACGATAACTCTGTTCATCCACTCTTCTCCCCCTTTATGTAGTCAAATTTACTGTATTCCCTTTCCAGTTTCTTTGTATTTACAATGCTATGTTCCTGAGACATAGAGCAGTTGTTTCTTTGTTGTTGTTGTTGTTAGTTTGTTTGCTTGCTTACCAGCAAACACTGAGTGTTTAAGAATTATTTTTGTTCTCTTTCCCCTATCTTTCTCATGTTCTCAAATACATAGAAAAGTTATTAATACAAAAATTTATATTTTGCTCTTTTGGTTATGAAATAATACTGTTATTTCATATTTGAGTAGATTTCTGATAAAAAATTTGTGTCAATGCTAAATATCTTCTTATGGTATTTTCTTTCATACTATAAAATAATCTCTTGTCTGAAACCCTTATACATACTCTCCAGTTACAGGACTTCTATTTTTACAGAAAGTAAAGGATTAAGTAACCTCAAACTGAAATAGTAATAATAAATTATTATTAATAATAATAATAATAATAATAAGAAGAAGAAGAAGAAGAAGAAGAAGAAGAATGTCAGAAGACCAAAGGGATGCTCAGCAATTATGATAGCTTACTGCTATTTCAAGGACCTGGTTTAGGTTCCCAGTTCCACATCAAATGCTCAGAATGCCTATACCTACACTCCAGGGTCTCTAACACTCTGGCTTCCATTGGTACCTGCACAAACTTGGTACACATAAACTGAACAGACAGACAGACATATAAACACACACAAATAAAAATATATATATATTAATACTAAAACCAACCAAATCACTTCAGATTAATTTGTTGGGTACTATAAATGGGAACGAATGTTCCCAGATGTTCATCTAAGGGTTAGTTATGAGGGCAGCACTATGGTGAATTAGTACAGCTTTAATAGAAGATACATAAGTTTTTGTGGCATACATTCAAAGGAGTTTGAAGAATCACAGCTTCTTATTTGCTTCTTGGCCAGGAGCTGAAAGGTTTTGTTTTGGCATAAACATAGGCATCCTGATAATCATAGTGTGATACATTGTTAACATGTTTGTAGTAATGTTGTTGTGGAAAAAAATTAACTATATAGTCAGTCATTTAAGATTATAGCATATATAACAATATGTTGACCACAACACTTTACACTAGGTATGACATACGATGTTATTGGTTCATGCATGTAGTGGATTATAACTCTATATTCGAGTCTGCTCTAACTTACTGGGACTTTTGTCAGAAGACAGACTGTTACACACACACACACATGCACACACACACCACACACACACACACACACACACACACACACACACACACATACATGCTCCCATATACATATATTAGTACAAATAGCTGGAATGTAGTGTTTTTCCAAGTGACTTTGTATGTAGTCTACTTTGTATATCCATCTAACAGTTATTGGACATGTAAGTTGTTTCATTGTTGATTTTTGTTGCAGCAATGAACTACCCACAATGAACCATACTTTAGGAAGAAGATTCTCAATAACTTTTTCTTGTTGTTCTATTATCTGTAGGAAAGTTGGATATGTCTGTTCAGTAAGCAGTAACATCACTTATTTTCCTCTGCTCTACTCCTTTGGTCTCTTTAAATTTTGTCTCTGTATCATTAACTGAATATGATATTGAAAGCATTTAAATGATTACTCATTACTCATTGCATATTATGAGAATTAATGGTGCATCTCTAATTGTCGATATGTAGTGAACTGATATTTTTTTGAAAATCTGTCATTTCAGTACTGAAGAAATTTGTTTGTCAGAATGAAGTTGAATGTAGATGTAGATCAAGCACTCTTTTTAGAAAAAGATCCTAGTATGGGTTTTCCTACACAGTGGCTGAGTAAGTATGGGTGTATCATGCTTTTAGGAGCAAGTTAAAGCCTTCTCTTTAAACAATGTTGAAATATGCTAGATGAAACCCTCTTTGACCTTTCACAAAGAGAAGGCAGAGGCCCGGAACTTCTCCCTGGAATATAATAAAAATGTAATAGAAAGTCATAACACGCCCAGTTTGCTTCTAAGACATCTTCACAAATTGTTGTTACAGCAAAATGTAGGCTGTGTTGTGACTCATGATTGTGCTTTGTAGACTGTATGGATTCTGTATTTATAATTAGTCTTTGAATGAAATCAGTGAAAGCTCATAGAATACCTCTTCCCTCTCTTTGACTGGACTCCTGGAGCTTGGTCCAGTATTTGGCTGTGGATCTCTGCATCTGGTACCATCAGTTACTGGATGAAGGCTCTATGATGACAGTCAGGGTATTCACCAATTACAAACAAGGGACATCAATATCATGATGGGGAAACCTACAGAGACAACCAAGCCAAACTAGTGGGAAATCCTAAAATTTAGACCAACACCTGTGGAGCCTCCACAGGACTGGACTGGGCCCTCTGCATAAGCCAGACAGTTGTGTAGCTTGGTCTGCTTAAGGGACCTCCTGGCTGTAGGATCAGTATCTACCCCCGGTGCATGAGATGGTTTTTTTAGATTCCATTATCTATGGTGGGACACCGTGCACAGCCTTGATGCAGGGGAAGAGGCTTGGACCTGCCTCAACTGAATGTACCAGGCTTTGCTGACTCCCCATGGGGGGGCCTTACCTTTTCTGAGAAGGGAATGGAAGGAGGGTTGGAGAGGAGGCTGCAGGAGGGAGCAGGAGGAGGGAAGAGAGGGGGATTTGTGGTTGTTATGTAAAATGAATAAAAAATTTAGAAAAAAAATTAAAAAAGGAAATCACAGAAAACATGAAAGTGAATGAGTATTTACTGGAATTCAACAGTTTCACTCTAAGGTATAAGATGAGTAGATTTTTGACTCATGTCCATATTTTTCTTTAATGATTCCAAGACAAAGTGTTAGGAGACAAAGTATAATTTCAAATGTGCTAAATAAGTCATTTTCTTTTTCCTTTTCTATGTCTCTGTCTCTGTCTCTCTCAACACTATTCACCATTGTTCTTCTCTACTTTAGACATGCAGACTTGCCATGGTGAACCTGTATTTGATGTTTGTAATTTTTTTCAGAAATTTGTTGTTTGATGGTAAAACAAACAACTGAAACACAATCACATAAAATAACATATCTATCACTAATGAAAAAAGTGATGTTTTCTGGATTTTATTTAAACCATGGTTATATTTATTTAATTGGATAAATTTTCTTTTGATTCAGAAAGGTCAAAGGAAAAATGCAACATAACAATAATAAATATTAAATTGAACTTTTATAGATGAACTTCGAATATTAGATCATTTACCATTCTCTATAAATCTACTTAATGGAGTCTCTTAAGTATCTTAGCCTTCCTATTTTGTATATAATTAATTACATATATATTTTAAACATTGTTTATGAAAATTCCATTAAATAATGACAATATTACAGAATGGAGTATATACTAATTAACTCTTCATAATTGCTGTGAAATCATCTTTTGTATACTGTGAAGATGTGCCACTCTGATTTGTTTAATAAAAAGCTGAATGGTCAATAGCTAGGCAGGATTTCTGGGCAGAGAGGACACTGGGAAGAAGTTGGAGATTCTTAGGAGACACAGAGCAAGCAGGATGGGCAGTACAGAGATGAGGTAATAAAGCCATGAGACAAAATTAAGTAGTGGTAATGAGTTAATTTATGTTATAGGAGCTAATTAGAAACAAGTCTAAGCTAAGGCCAAACTTTCATAATTAACGTAAGTCTCTGTGTCATTTTTTTGTGAGCTGGCAACCCAAAGAAAAGCCAGAATACACATAATCGACCTTAAGTTTATATTTTAAAACAAGACATTATTTAGTGGTTCCCTTCTGGTACTTTTAGAATATAGTGATATTCAATTAAATTATGAATTCTTGTGTTAGCATTTTTTTCATATTTTAACATATATTTAGTTTACACTCAGAGAACCAAAGAGTAAATGAGCCCCATCTTCTATGTCCTCACCCCTTTGGGGTATTTCAGATCCTATCCTTGTTTACTTCATGTTTATTAGACATTGTGGGTTTTGATTCAGCTCAACTTGTGACAGAAGCTAAGCCCAGCATAAGGGGACAGATGGACAAGTCTAGGTAAAGCTGACCCCCCTATGGTTCAATTAGCTTATCATGTTTGTCCTTCTGTATTTGTGTTACCTCACTCAGGACGATATTTTCTTGTTCCATCCATTTGCCTTGCAAATTTCATGCTGTCATTGTTTTTCTGTGCTGAGTAGTACTCCATTGTGTATATGTACCACATTTTCTTAATCCATTCTTCAGCTGACAAGCATCTAGGTTGTTTCCAGGTTCTGGCTATTACAAATAGTGCTGCTATGAACATAGTTAAGCATATATCTTTGTGGTATGGTTGAGCATTCCTTGTGTATATGCCCAAGAGTGGTATGGCTGGGTCTTGAAGTAGATCGATTCCCAATTTTCTGAGAAACCGCCATACTGATTTCCACAGTGGTTGTACAAATTTGCATTCCCATCAACAGTGGAGGAGTGCTCCCTTTGCTCCGCATCCTCTCCAATATAGACTGTCATTAGTGTTTTTGATCATAGCCATTCTGACAGATGTGAGGTGGTATCTCAGAGTCGTTTTGATTTTCATTTCTCTGATGATTAAGAATGTTGAGCATTTCTTTAAATGTCTTTTAGCCATTTGAGATTCTTCTTTTGAGAATTCTCTGTTTAGCTCTTTAGCCCATTTTTTTAAATTAGTTTGTTCAGTATTTTGAAGTCTAGTTTCTTGAGTTCTTTATATACTTTGGAGATCAGTCTTCTGTCAGATTAATCCATGCACATATGAATACCCGATTTTTGACAAAGAAGCCTTGGCTGGGTGGTGGTGGTGCATGCCTTTAATCCCAGCACTTGGGAGGCAGAGCCAGGCGGATCTCTGTGAGTTCGAGTCCAGCCTGGTATACAAAGTGAGATCCTGGACAGGCTCCAAAGCTACACAGAGAAACCCTGTCTCAAAAAAACAAACAACAAAAGACAAAGAAGCCAAAACTATACAATGGACAAAGGAAAGTATCTTCAATGAATGGTGCTGGCATAACTGGATGTCAATATGTAAAAGATTACAAATAGATCAATATCTGTTACCATGCACAAAACTCAAGTCCAAGTGGATCAAAGACCTCAACATAAATCCAGTTACACTAAACTTAATAGAAGAGAAAGTAGGAAGTACTCTTGAAGGCATTGGCACAGGAGATCACTTCCTAAGTATAACACCAGCAGCACAGACACTGAGAACAACAACTAGTAAATGAGACCTCTTGAAACTGGAAAGCTTTTGTAGGGCAAAAGATACAGTCAATAAGACAAAAGACAGCCTACAGAATGGGAAAAGACCTTCACCAATCCCACATCTGACAGTGTAAGCAATTTTTAAAATTTATTCTTTATTTTCTTTTAACTTATTTATAGCAACAAAATTTATGCTGTCTGACATTTCAAATATATGAATATGTATTAATGAATACACAAATTTATATTATTACCATGTATGCAAGTCTAGACAGGATGAGTATCCCGTAAATAGTTGAAAACTGACAAAAAATAAAGAAATTAGCACAGAAAGACCCTCAATTGAAGGAGAGCACCAGTCACTGAAATAGGATGTTCCAGCTTTTCCTTATGGAGCTCTGTGTTCATCACTTTAATCATTCCACTATAATTCCAGGAACGACTTGTTTGATCCACAAACGTCTTTGTGAGGTGGAAGTTAATCTACTGCCAAGCTAAAGACCAGCCTGCAAGATACACAATACCCAAATCTCAAATGACTGCACTTTTCAGTGACAGAGAGTGCACTTCCCAGAAAAGAAGAGGTCATCTCACGAGAACTGCTCTGATATCCTCATCTGTGAAGAGTAATAAGACCTAACTCAACACCACCCTGTAGAGCCAGAACTGGGCCTAAGCTGGTGATCCTAAAGACCACATCCTGAATAGGACTTCTTTATAAGGCATACCTATTGGCCTGTGAAGTAATTTTTTTCTCTTTTTAAGATAAATCTTGTGTCCATCATCCAATGATGGAATTAGGGACAAATGGGACTTTCGGTTTGTTTCTCTTACCAGTACAGCCACATAATATAAATCTTTCTTTCTCCTTTTCATCATCATTTGTTTCATCAGTCATGATGGGATGTGTGGCTGATCTCAGCATGGCAGGCCCAGTGGAGCAAGGGCTTTTTGACCTAGAATTCTGCTAAGATCTTGGTGAGTAACACTGGAAGAAAAGATACCATTCTTGGGCCTCAGCTACTAAGCAAATTGACCCCAGATGAAAAGGGAGGATCTGATGTCCCCCTCAAGGTCTTGAATCACTTTAAATGCAGAAATTTTCCTGATCTTTGTACTTCTGCTGGCAATAGCTGCTTTCTGCCACTATTGATTGAGGCTGAGAAAGCAATGTTTGAATTTTAAGGCATTTAGAGTAACATGCCTGCCAAGCCCTTTTCCCAACAGAGCATATTAGACTTTTCACCTATTTATTGTTATATAGTAGGAGGCACAGAGATCCTTGTCCTCATAGATAGCACACAGGGTCACAGGGTTACTGCTTCAAGGGAAGAAGGGCTTGTGGTCTACCCAGAATGCTGTGAGCAGACATTTGGACATGTGTTCTAGCCAGGTAAAATTTGCATTGTAGGCATGTCTGGAGACCACACCACATCCTCCCCAAGACCCTTATCATAAGCTTCTTTTTCTCAGTCAAGATATAGAACCTATCGTTTTGGAAGGTGTCACATGTGCTTTACAAAGAGCTTTGTGTAGTCATGTACAACTTCTATTTAGCTTACTCTGTTCTTCAAAGAGAGTTATATACGCTTTATTGTGCAGTTAGGAGTGAGTTTATTTTCACCAGGAAAGTTTTCACTAAATTGTGCTGTACTTAAATATGCCATAAGTAAACTACTCAAGGTCAGACTCCCAAAATTTGAAACAACTCCAGCTAATTAGTCATGTTGAAAGGAACTTCCTTCCTGCCTCCCATGGATTGTTCCTCTTCTGACCTTGGAGGTTGAAGAGACCCTGGAGTATATGAACTCTTGAGTGTTTCTAGACTTTTGCTGGAGTGGTTCCGTATTCACATTTGTTGTTTATAAACTTTGAAATTCCTGGGATGGTTTTCTTGTTCCTTTGTTGTTTGAGCTTTTTATCAGTGACTTGAGTTTATTTTTATAAGGAAACTTGAATTTTTTCTATCATCAGTTTCCTATTGCTTATTTGGTTGAAGTAAATATGGCCATGGAAAATACTGTAGGGCCAAATATTAAGAATACATGCAAGGTGCATTAAGGCGGGAATAAGATCTTTATTGTATTTATGTAATTGTGAAAAATCCTAGATATTTATAGCTAGGAGGCATACTATATAAAGTTTTTTGAGAACAGTAACTGCAAATTAGGCCAAATAAAGATGTTGTGTTCTTATAATATCATAGGCATAAATATACTGTAGATGAAAAGGAAAATGGTACTTTAATGAGTTGTATTTCTATACTATTTTACAGCTGGAATTAATTTGTTGAAGCCCAGGAGGATAGGCTAGGGAGGTTGTCCTGCTGGTATTGTGCTTGCCTAGAACATACAAAGCCATGTGCTTGAGCCTCATTACTGCATGAATCAGACATGGTAGGGCACAACTATAATCTTAACACTAATAAGTATATACAGAAGTGTCAGTAGTGCAAGACCACCTTCAGCTGCACAACAAGATAGTGACTCTGAAGCCAGCCAAGGCTATATAAGATCCTGCCTCAAGCAAAACAAAACTAAGATTTTTTCCTTTAATTATTTTAAAATAAATATTCTTTCCTTATCCAATATATACTGATTACAGTCTCATCTCTTTCTCCTCTCATTTACCCTGCACATTCCCTCCCATCCAAATCCATCCACCTTCTCTCCCTTATTAGAAAACAACAGATTTTTATGATATAACAACAAAACATAACAAAATAAAATATGCTAAGATAAAATAAAAAAAAACCATCACATCAAAGTTGGACAACGCAAGCCAGAATGAAGAGAGCCCTGGTAGAGGGCACAAGATTCATAGACCCACTATTCACATACTCAAAATTTCCATGAAAATACTAAGCTGAAAGCTGTGATATATACAGAGTACTTCTTGCAGAACCGTGCAGACCCCATGCTTGCTGCTTCACATCTATGAGTTCACATGAGCTTTGCTCAGTTGATCTAGAGGAACTTATTCCCTTGGTGTCATCCATCCCTCTGGCTCTTAAACTCTTCCTGACTTTTTCTACAAGGTTATCTGATCTCTGAAGGGAGGGATTTCATGGAGACATCCCACTTAGAGATGTGTGTTCCAAGTCTCTCTCTCTCTCTCTCTCTCTCTCTCTCTCTCTCTCTCTCTCTCTCTCTCTCCCTCCCTCCCTCCCTCCCTCTCTCGCTCACTCTCGCTCTTGCTCTCACTCTCTCTTTCTCTGTATAATGTCTGGCTGTGGGTCTCTTATATTTTTCTTATCTGCTACAGAAAGAAACTTCTTTGATGATGGCTGAACAAGGTACTGATCTGTGAGTAGAGCAGAAATCAATAGGATATATTGTATTACTACTTTTTTTCCCCAGACCAGTTGTATTTGGTTTTACCCTAGGTTTCTGGGCTATCTAGTATCTGGTTCTTGGTCACCCAGGCTGTGTCATGTATGGGTTCTATTTTGTGGAGCAGGTCTTATGTAAAATCAGATATTAGTTGGTTACTCTCTCAAGCCTTGTGCCACCATTGTCATAGCATATTTACAGCCCTGCCAGCAAAGTTAAGTTCATTTCTTTGTGTGTGTGTGTGTGTGTGTGTGTGTGTGTGTGTGTGTGTGTGTGTATACTTCTAAAGTTTGGAACAAGATCATAGTAAACAGATCATGGACATCTAAATAATTGCTTTTGGAATATAATTATGGTATTGAAGGGCTGTACATAAATTTGGTAACTACTTTATACCCAAAAGTTACCCTCCATGGAGGTCAATTGGGTCATCTTCCATTCAATGAAGTGGTGGGAGAATTAAGAGATATACCCCCATCCTTGATATGCTGGTGGCGAGTCCTAAATGGTCTGTCCCTCTAAGACTCCCCAGGATATTCATTCAGTCATAATTTACATCCAAGTGGGACAAAAATTGGAGATGGTTCTTAGCCGAAAGGTTAAATCCACAAGGCAAACTGAGGGTAAGCTCTTGCATTCACATCCTATTTTTTACTTCTGACTTATTAAATTAAAGGAGCTCTAACCATTTTTTTGTTTTGAAGATTCTAAAGGATCACGGGACTCTTTACCGGCATTTGTTTTACTCCCACTCCTCTTTTAGCAGAATGCCAAACTTCACTGTATATGATGTTGACTTTACATGAGCAGTGAGGATGAGGAATCTCAGATCCTTCAGCAGTCCAAAGTCTAACACACTCTAGACCCAAGTGACTCATCAACAAGGAGACTAAATGGGGCCCCAAACTCTTGACAATAGACTGATTTTCCTTTAATTATATCCTAGCAAAGCACCAAAAGGGAGTTCCTACGCCAAGAAGCTAAACAGGTACTAGTTTCAAAAGCAAACAATTAGGACACTTTTGCCTGCTTAGAAACTTACATACCAGACTTACAGACAGTATACTGACATTGAGGCAAAACTCATTGAAAATGTGTGGATGGTCAATGCAACCTTTAATAGAAAGCCTGCCTGAGATATTAGGTGAAAATAATGTAGAATTATGGTTGTTTGTGACTGTGGGTCCTCAGTTGGTGAACATAGTCTCTAGGATCTGTGGTGACTGAGGAAATTAAACAGGCTGAGCAAGCCTCCAATGTTATTCAAAACACCCAGGGCTAGAAATCTGGAACCAAAGTCACAACCCAAAATGAGAAGAAGGACCTTAGGGAAGAATCAGTGTGCATTCCATAATGAGAATAGGCATTGGATGAGACATCACCCCCAAACTCTCAAATAAAATGATCTGGCTTGAAAAACAGCCAAAGTACCAGATGGCAGGAGTTAATGATGTCTTTACAGAGGGCCAAGAATGCCTAAGGGCTTCCATGACCCTTTCAGCTCTAATAATGATTTCTTCTATGGGAATCCTGGGTAAAACTGACAATGGGGAATAATACCAAAAGCTTACTTGTCGACAGGGGTACTAAGTATTTAGGTTCAATGATTCTTTCTACAAAAGGAACTAATCAGACTTCGCCTGTTACTAGAGTATCATGAAAGCCTCAAGAGTTGGCTTTTCTACAGCTGCTAGTAGTGCCACAAGCTCTGAGCTTTCAGTAGTTTCCAGAATGTCTATTCAAATGCTAAGGAGGCATGCTATGTCCACTCAATGGTCAAGTAGTTCTCTTTTAAGGGAAAAAGAATATTCAAACAAAGGTACCACCCGAGCAGGCTCTGTACCTTCATATGATGTTAATTGTGGAGAAGCAAGCAGAGGATGAATTAGCATCTCCCAATTAGCATCTCCCATAAGGAAAGAAATCACTAACCCAGCAGTATGCACTGATGGGAGTCCAGCCAGAACCAACAACTGCACGCCTGTGAAGGTCCTTTAATACTTGTAACCACAGAACACTTAGAGGAACACTCATTATTATGAAACACTCTCAAGGAATTCCAATTAACTCACCTTATAATAGTCCTATTCCTCTTAGCATCTGATAAATTTAATTTTATTTCAGACATAACACATGAAATATAATGTATAGTGTAACATACCACAGTGTCTAATCCCTCTACCCTTTTAAAGGTTTTATCCTTTTAATGGTTTTTATCAACAGAGGAAAAAAAACTGGTGCAAGTTCCTCTATGTAAAAGATAACATTAATAAAATATAGTTTAGGCACAATTACTTTTGTCCTCAAATGGAAATAACACGAATAAAAAATACCTTTTTTTTTCAATAATCATATAGCATTCGTTGCCAATTTGATGAGATTTAGAATCACTTAGAGACAAACTTGTACACACATCTATGAGGGATTATGAAGATTAGGCTAACTCAATGAGAAGACCCTTGTTAAATGTGCATAGCAACACTTTATTAGCTGAGATGATGAAATAGATTAAGAAAAGAGGATGTGATCTAAGTGAGGAAATAGAATTTATCCCTCTCTGATTCCTGACTGTGGGTGCAATGTGATCATTTGCCGCAAGGTCTCCTACGGTAACTTCTCCTCCAAGAATGACTGTACCCAATAATTATAAGACAGGTAAGCTCTTTTTTCACTTCAGTTATTTTTGTCAGAGCAAAAGAATAAATAATAATACAGAAACTGTGTAGAAAAGATGGGAAATATGTGAAGTTTGGAAAGGATAGAGTAGTGAGAAGTTTAAGAGTTTTGTTTAGATGAATAGATTGATGCTAAGAAAGAATCCTTTCCCCCTCCCTGTATATTAAACTAGCAAGTTTACAGAAAAGCATTGGACAACTGTAAGGGTAATCAGAATCCAAGTGCCTACCCATCAAGATATCCTCTGATGGAGATGCAAATTTACTGAAAGGAGAACCTAAATTGAGAATATTGTTGAGTACTTTGACTGCAAACAACCACCGCTTGAGGAAACAATTCCCCCAGGGTTGGCACAGGCAGGCTGCTTCAGTTGTGGTCAAAGGGAGCCAGACTACATATCATGCATGCTGAAGAAATCGACAGCATCATCTATGTGACAACAGTTTTGAAGATATGAAAGCTACCAAAGTAAGAGTATCGTGGAAGCTTTATCCACAATTCATGGTTGAGGGTGAACAATCTATGTCATGATCAGAGCCCATGCAAGGTGGCCTAAAGAGGCCATTGTGTGAATCTTAAATGTAAAGTTTCAAATTGCAGTGGAGATCTCAAAATTATGATAGTTTATCATATTTCGGATAATATGTTTATTTAATCTTATAACACTTCCTAGGCCTCAGAAGAGATTCTATACTGGTGTGTGTGTGTGTGTGTGTGTGTGTGTGTGTGTGTGTGTGTGTGTGTTTATATACAAACTGCTGAACTCATTTAATGTTGCTCATGTGTATTTGGACTGACCTATTGAGACTGGAAAAGCTGTTAGGGGGTACAACCTTAAGGAGGACAGACCCTTCATCTCTCAGAAACCCTTCATTGCCTGTAACTCTTAATATATGTGTGTAGCCTTATGAGAATTCTCCCATTCATTTTCATCTGTAAATTGGTATTCTTATTTTTCATGTCTTGTTTGGATGACCATATGGTTGTTACTCCTTTGTGCAGATTCCCTGTCATAATTTGAAGACAGATGTCTTATTCTCATTCCTACAATTTTTCTATACCCTCTTCTATGATGTTCCTTGAGTTGTGCTGTAGATTTATAAATTTGGGCTGGACACTGCACAGTCAGTTGTTCTCTGTAGTTTGACCAGTTTTGGCTTTCTATAATAGTCTATTTTTTTTTCTGATGTAAAAAGAAGCTACCTTGATGAAGAGTGAGAACTATACCTACTTCTGAGTAAAGGATAAGTATTTAGAATGAAGCTGGAAATTATAGCAGTGTAGGTAAGTTACCTTAGTAGGTTTTTTTCAAGGGTTAATAGCCTACAAGTATAAGAGGTTATAGTTATAGATCATAAGGAATATGTAGTGGTATTTGCTTCACCCACGACCTTGGACTATATGGCCCAAAGGAGGTGGTGCTTCCTGCCATTGTATGTGTCCTCTTAAAAGGAGTTGGAGAAGGGACACATCATCCTTCTCCCTGCTCCTGCCTACAAGGTGGAGTCACTCCTGGTCAGATCAGAGGATGACTTCTGCTGTCTACTCCATTCTGTATTCATGAGTGTATTTCCTCTATTTATATTGTTACCCATTTGATAGACTCATGTGGATTGATCATAATAGAGATATACTTGGTTGTTATAGTCAACTGTTAATTTTGAATATTAATTATCAGTGTGACAGGTTCTATAATCATGTAGAGAAAAAAAAACTCTATGGTATAGATGTGGGAATTTTAGGATTCAGTCCAAGCCGTTTCTTTTTCCTTAAACTGAGACCCTTGGAGAGATTTAAATCCCTTTGGGCTTGTTGTCTCAATAGTCTTATAACCAAAGGTTGAATAGATGTGTCTCTGCTTCAAATGTCTTCTCTCCTGTCCAGCCAGGACACATATTATTTTGATTAGAAAAAGAACATTAAATGAGACAAAAATGGAAGACTCCAGACTTCACAGTCAACTTCCAAAGCTTCACTGTGTATAATACACTTGCTGAACAGTAAACCTAAGCCACAGTGTTAAAGGGGTTGTCATACTTTAAGCCCTTTAACATATTATCCATTTTGAAAATGACATTCTATGCAATTCCATACCTGATAACAAAAGGAAAGTAATATTTATTGTTATATTTAATCAAATATTAATAAGCAAATGTTTTATTTCTTCAGTTCTTTTTTAATCAATTAATTAATTATTTTTTCCCAAATAGATCATAGTTTCCCCTGTCTCCCTATTCTCTTCCCAGTCTCTTTCCCTATCCAGACCACACATACTTCCTCTCCCATCCCTTCAGAAAATTGTAGACCTTCCATGTATATCAGCCAGCCATGAGATATTAATTTCAGCAAGACTAGGCACTTCCTCTCTTATTAAGCTTGGAGGAGGTAATCCAGCAGGAAGAAAGGGTCCCAAGAGATGGTAACAGTGTCAATGCAGCCTCTGCTCCCTCTGCCAGGAGTCCCACAAGAAGACCAAGCTACACGACTGTAACACTTGTGCAGAGGACCCAGGTCAGTCTCATGCAAGTTCTCTGGTTGATGGTTCAGTCTCCATGAGCCTACATAAGCCAAGGACTATTCACTGTTTTCCTGTGTTGTCCTCTGCCCCTCTGTCTCCCTTAATCCTTCCCCTCAGTCTTCCACAGGATTTCCTGAGGTCTGCCTTGTGTTTGGCTGTGGGTCTCTGCATCTATTTCCATCAGTTGCTGAATGAAACCTCTCTGATGACAACTGGGCTAGGCAATGATCTATTAGTATAGAAGAATATCGTTAGGAATCATTTCATTCATTTATTTTCTCTTTTGCCAGTCATGTTTGGTTCTATCCTACGTCTCTTGGCTGTCCATTCTCTGCGTCCTAGCCCTCCAGGCTAACTCTCATACTATGGGTCTCAAGCTGGACCAGTCATTGATTGACAACTTCTATAATTTCTCTGCCACTTTTGTTCCAGCATAGCTTGTAGGTAGGGTAAATTATAGGTCTGTAAATGGATGAATCTCTCCCACCAGTCAGTTCCTAAATAACCAGTTAGAGACTTTATATTATTTATAAACTGTTTGGTCTATGGCTCAGGCTTACTATTAGCTAGCTCTGACATCTTAAATTAACCCATTTCTATTAATCTATATATTGCCATGTGCCTGTGGCATTACTGGTCAGCTGGCATTTTGTTCCTTGGGCAGCTGGATGGCGTCGGCCCTGACTCTGCCCTTCTCCCTGTCTCTTTCTTTGGATTTCCCACCTGGCTTTAACTTGTCTTGCCATAGGCCAGAGCAGCATCTTCATTAACCAATGGTAGCAGCGCATATTCACAGCATACAGAAAGACCATGCCACAGCATAGGTCAGAGCTTAGGTGACTATGTTGGGGTCTCAATCTAACAAAGAAAGTATTGCCTGGTTACAGGAGATGGCCTAGAGAGAGTTTTGGTGTGTTGTTGTCTTCACTGGCCTGGAAATTGACTGTAGCAATCCTGGCCTTAAACTTCCATTCATTATTCCTCTGCTTCAAAAGTACTGGGATTATATATCTTCATGACTCAGTGTAGATGGAAATTTCCTGTCCCGACTGTCTGGTCCCAAATAACCGACTTAAGAGGCCAAATATGAACTGTAAATGCTCAGCCAATCTCTAAGGCTTGTTACTAATTCTTACATTTAAATTCACCCATATTTCTATTTATGCTTTGCCATGTGGCTCATGGCTTTTTACCTCATTTCCTACACATCCTGCTTGCTCTGTGGCTGGCTGGCATCTTTCCTGACTCCATCATTCTCCTTCTCATCATCCTTAGTTTGGTCACCCTGTCTATACTTCCTGCCTGGCTACTGGCCAATCAGCATTTTATTAAGCCAATTCAAGTGACAAATATTTACAGTATACAAGAGGATTATTCCTCAAAAACTAAGCCTGGATTACTAGTGCAATTTTGTGCATATCATTCAAAGACCTTGATTTTTGGATTATGCCATAAAGTCAACAAGAAAAATAAATAATATTGAAAGTATTTATTACTTTATATGAAAGTTTAAACTGACAAGTATGTGCTGCAGTGAGCTAAATTTAAAAATGACAAGTTACAGATTTATACTCACGCTGAAGTAACCAAAAATCATAAGACAAGAAAATGAAATATACAGAAAAATTTAGCAAGTTTTTCAAAAAAATTATTTTGTGATTTGTACTACTTGTATTGAAGTGAAAGCATCATGCACATTAGGCAACTGCTATATCATGAAGTTCCATGTTCAAACCCTATTATCCTTTAGTGGTGGAGGGAACATCTACCTGGCTGATGCCGTTTTTCATTCTTGGGTCTTTCAAGTAGTCTAAGACTTCAATCTCATTATTACCTTATTGTTAGCCAGAACTGGAACTAAGAGTCATTGAACTGATTGTCAAGACTTCTGATATTTCAATAGATAACTAAAAATTGATAAACAGACTCATTCACACATTGGTTTAACCTGGGAGAGAAAACTTACTGGTTACTCTCTACCCTTTCTACAATATTTATTACAATTTTATAGAAAAGATAAAACAAAGCAGGATATATGTATATGTTAATTAACAAGATAAGTTTAAAGAATCTAGTGAAATCTCTTCCTGAAAATTTCCTTTGGCCAGTGATGAAGGTCCCAGCCTTTATTCCCTCAAACAATATTCCTAGGGAAATTTTAGTAATTAGAGACAATTCCCTCAGTTTGAGAGCACAAGGAAGATATAAAGACATCTTCCTTTAGAATATGCTCTTCACCTCCAGGTTCATAGTTATAGTTCAAAAGCATACATCACTATGCCAGGTTATCACATACTTTCAGATGAATATCATATATTAGGGAAAAATTCTGTTGGAAAACTAGTAACAAACATCAATATCACCTGCTAATACTATAATATACAACATAGAATGATCATTGGGAAAAAAAATGGTAAGAATATTTTATGTAGACATTTTAAGTGAATAAGATTAGGGTATTAAACCATAGTGCTTTTGATATGGGAACACTTAGGTGTGCAGAAATAATTGAACCTTTCTCTGATTGGGGAGCTCAGTGTCCTGGAATCTTAATGGCAACTAAAGCCCCTTCTAAGCCATCAGGTTTTGGGTTTTTGTCTGAAAATTCAAAGATTAAAATTCACAGAGGACTGGTTTTACAGCTAAATATGTTATTGTAGCCATGTGTGGGTGTTTAAAATGTAGAAAGAGACAGAGAGGAAGAGAGTGGGAGAATTGGAAAGAGACAGAGACAGTGAGAGAGAGAGACAGAGAGACTGAGAGACAGAGAGAGAGAGCACTGTTTATGCACTTATTGAATTACTCTGAAAGACATCAGACATCAGAGGGGAAGAGTCAAAAATAGAATTGCCTCACTGAAAAAGATCATGCTCTTTAAGAATGAGGGGAAGTTACTCATCCTTATCACTATGAAACGCTTGTTCTTCTCCTGATGTTATTATGGATTTCTTAGAAGTTACTATAGCAATCAATATATTTAATGCCTTACATGTTTCTGTTAGGTAGAGTGGCATATTTAGATGTTAATTTTTATAATTAATTTATTTACAGATAATATAAACATAATTTTTTGCATATGGCATCAGGAACCATTTTAGTAGGTCGTAAAATACTGTATGGAAGTACAGAACTATACTACCTTACTACAGTGTGGCAGGCACTGTCCTCTGATGTTCCATATAATGTGGAACATAAATCTTAACAGGCAACTTTAAGTTGCTTTTGCTACAAAGCACTGAAGTAACTAAAGGCTGGATGAAAGTGTGGTGATATATTGTGCACCCCAATAAAACTTATCTGGGGATCAGAGGATCTCTGATCTCTGTTTAAGGCCACACTGGGAACAGAGCCAGTCATGGTGGCACATATGTTTAATCCCAACACTTGAGATCTCATGCCTTTGCTCGGGAAGCACACATGCCTTTAATCTCAGGAAGTAAGACAGCAGGATACAAACATGTATGTAAGGCGTGAGGAAACAGGAACTCACTGTCTTTAGACCAAGGATTTCCTGGGTGTAAGCTAGTGGAAGAAGCAGTTCAGTTGAGACCCTCAGGGGTGAGGACTCAGGCTTTCAGTCTGAGGATTCCTGGAAACAGGATCAGCTGAGGAGTTGGCGAGATGAGATTGGCTGTGGCTTGTTCTGCTTCTCTGATCCTTCAGTTTTCACCCCAGTATCTGGCTCCAGGTTTTTTTTCTATTAATAAGACCATTTAGCAATTTGAATTACATGAAAGGCTGGTATCTTTGTGCTGCTTTTATTCTGTATCTGTCTGCTTTACTTTGGACCATTTGCTTCCCTCTGCAAGTCAACATGTTAATGATACAAAGATACCTCATCTGTCCTCTCTCAGCCACCCTCAAGGCTTAAGGCACAAAGGCAAATCATTGTCCCAAACCTGGAGTAATAAAGAATTCTAAGAAAAACACAGCCTCATAGCTTTCACAATCCCCCCCAAAAATGATATTTACCCATGGTTTTGAGACCACACCTAAAACAGAAGAAGCATCTTTAGGAAACACATTGTTTGGATGGGAGCTCCACCTCAACCCTTGACACCCTGGCACCCTGGCACCCTGGCACCCTGGCATTCCTATACCCAAAGAGTCTGGAATGTTTGGCTCAGAGCTCCACCTCAACCTCTGGAACCCTGGCACCCTGGCATCCCTATACCCAAAGAGGCTGGAATGCTTAGGTGGGAACTCCACCTCACACAGCTCCTCCCCACACCTGCCTCTTCAGAAACCACCAAACATAGCTCCTCCCTCAGAGAGGCTCAGGACGACTCCCACAGGGGATATATAAGTAGCATCCCTGAAAACACACTAGTGGTTCTTCCTGTCTCATGTCCCCATCTCCTCTCTGTGGGCTCGGGAGCACTTTACCCGTTAAACCTGGACTTTCCAATTCAGTCTGATTCGGTTTGTTGTGATGGCAGAGAGGCCTTCAAGAGGGTTAAAACTTATCACACATGTGCTATGTAGCATTGGAGACATCTTCAGCCCACTCTTTGGACAGACCTGAGACAATGATAGGTGGAAGCAAAATGCTTAGACTTAGTTGCTTTTGTGCGTGTGACACTTGCCCTCTATTTAAGCTTAGACATACCATTAGTAATCAAAAACTGGAATGATGTCACTGGGTCCTGTTACCTCTCCACTCAACCTGACCACAGTAGCTAGAGCATCTTTTTTATGATTTTACTACACATGTCTGCTTATTTACTGTATCAATATGAGCTGCCAGTTATTGTGAGAGGACATGTCAGATCCAGAGTTTTCCTTAAAAATTCTTTCTATAAAAGGATGATCAGAAAATGCCAAGGTTAGAAATAATATTTTGAAGGGGAAAAGTCAAGTAATAAAAATAAAAAAACACGAAAGACAGAAGAGCTTATTACGAAAAGGGAATTTCAAGTTTTATTCAGAAAAAATGAAATGGTAGGTGAAAAATGAAGACCATATAATTGGATTAGTTTTATCATTTCTATTTGTAGTTTTCAAGTTATCAACTTAGACAAATATATTTTAGCTTCCAATGGAACATTGGCTTGCCTGTTAGACTAGTGTGACTTGTCTGAATACATTATAGTGTTTTAAATATTTTTTTAATGTAGGTCACATGTCTGTTGCAATCAACCCTGTATGATAGGAGTAGATGTGTTCAATTTTAGAATGTGGATAGAATGCAATACTCAAAAGAACTACGTAAATAATAAATGAGGGGAAATGGAATGAATGCATTTTTAATGTCACTGATGAAATAAATATTAATTTTAAAATTTAACTGTTATATTTCAGACCTGAGAATGTATGCTTCTCTAAGTGTCTTACACAAAGTCCATGGGGAGTGCTCCTGTGTCGGTTGACACAACATATTTGTGAAACATACATTTACGATTCCAGTAATTTATATTCTTAAGGATCCCTAATATAGCATGATTACAAAATAATCACACTAATAATAGAAATGAGCTAGCTACTTCTTTTTAATTTCCTTAAATATTATTTTATTAATAAAAAGCATTATCTCCATAGTAGTGTTTCCCACAGCAATAAGAATCAAAATTGAGCCCTTTGAAGATTCACACTGTTGGCAGCAATGACTTTCTTTCTTCTATAATTAAAGTTTCTAATTAATGAAGCACACTGTCTCATGATCTGTGCTGTCACACCATCCTGCCATTCAGCACTTTGAGCTACATTTTCATGTCTTCTGAATTTCTACAAGTATATTTTTATTTTAAATATTGATGTATAAGAATACCTGATAAAAATGTTACTGTTAGAAAATTATAACCATTTCATTTGGCTTCACATGATTTTTCCTTTTGTATTAGTGATGACTGAGTCCAACACATATATTCAATAAAGATTCTGTCTCTGATGTACATTTTAGTAACTTTTTAACAATAAAAATTCACTTTCTTGTTAATTTTGTTAATAAAAATAAAATGTCTGGGCATTGGAGAGATGCTCAGTTCTGAAGAGAACTTGGTACTCTTCCAGAAAAGCAAGTTTGATCCCTAACGCTTAATTTATGAGGTTTACAACCCCCTATAACTCAATCTCCAGGAGATTTCTTATGCTCCTCTGGCCTCTAGAAGAATCTACATACATGTTGGTAATACTTACACACACACACACACAGAGACACACACAGACACACACACACATACACACACACACACACACACACACACACACACACACACACGCACTAATATAAATAACCATGAAATATTTGGTTTTCATTTTCTAAGGAATTTCACACATTGGTTCTGTATTTCTATCCTTTCCACCACTCACTTTTCTTTGCAACCCCCTTGAATATCTCCTCTTCCTTACAACTCCTCAAATAGCTGACTTTCAAATTGATGACCTCTTAATTCTTCTTTAATTATTGTTACACACACATACACACAACTTTTACAAGCACCCTTAATTTTACTTACCACTCCTCATTTCCTCTCTCTTTTATATTTCTCCCCCATTCATTGCCACTGAGCCCCACCATCTATTTCCCGATTTCTTCTAAGTAGCATGTCATTGGTTTTAGCACAAGCTTTATATTGAGTAACAGCACAAGTTATCCAGTCATTGATTGGTCTACAGATATCTTGAAAAATGCTTCCCCTGATGCCAGGTTATCTATTAATGTATTTGGTAAAATCTTTTTTGTTTGTTTGCTTGTTTGTTTGTTTGTTTTTAGACAGAGTTTCCCTGTGTAGTTTTGGTGCCTGTCCTGGATCTCGCTCTGCAGACCAGAGTGGCCTGGAATTCACAGAAATACACTTGGCTCCGCCTCCCGAGTGCTGGGATAAAAGGTGTGTGCCACCACCGCCCAGAGTGTTTGGTAAAATCTTATTTTGCACAATTTTAAATCAGTCACTAACCAGTGTACTCAGGGGTTAAGAGACAAAAATGGAGTGAAATATTTAACAAAACAAAAAATGTTATCTTTATGTCTCTTGCATAGAATACACCAAGGAAGCAGACTATATGAGTGGTATATATTTTCATAAATATGCAATTTTATAACAAAGGAAACTGTCTTCATATTTTGTTCAATATGAGAGCTTTTCATGAAAGGTGGTTAGTAAATATGTGAGGAATATAGAGACAAAAACAAATTTAAGAGCACATTAATGAAATAATTGTCATTAAAAACAAAGGAAGCTGGGAGCAAGAGAGGTGGTCCTCCCAGCATATACCTGTTGGTTGTCCAGTGCCAAATGGTCAACCCAGAAACATACATAGGAGAAGCATTGTACAGACTCAAAAGAATATAGTTAGGGATATATATGTATATACAATACAAATATGCAAACAATAAAAATTGATAAAAATAAAGGGCCGTGAATTTGAAGAAGGACCAGGTGGAGTATGTGGGATAGTTTGGAGGTGAAAAACAGAACAGAGAGGCATGCTGTAATTAAATTATGAACTCAAAAAATTCCTCCAAAATATAGATTTACATTAAAAATATAAAAAGACATGCACATTCTGGAGGTATAGACATATATTTCTAATTATTTTTTAGAATACATGCATTTTTAGTGCAATAATATGAAAGAAACTTGTGTATAAAGATCCATACTCTACTTTTTTCTTGTTTTACAGAAAACAGTTTGTTTGAAAAATAAAAATTAAATTCATTGTGAATCTTCAAACTGCCTAATGAGGATGGAAAATTATCTTGGAATACATTTTTGAAATGATTGAGAATTAATCTAACCAAGTTGTGCATAGACAATTTACACATTTAATTTACAGGAAAGGTTAATTGTATTTCTCTGTTGTCAGCCCTGTTTGCGTGCTGAATCCAGGGAGCCTAAATGATTCTTAAGTATGCAGCAAGAGAGTGGATTATCCCCTAAGGCTATTCTTAAGGCTTTTATGCTCAGTGAAGCAACAAAAGATGTTATATATCTGTATGGTAATTACTCTCAGCCCTACTCATGCTTAGGCCTGAAAGATCAAAAGACAAAAACTCAATAATAAATGCCTTTATGATTCTGACCTCTAAACAAAAAAAGTCAACAATAATGGCTTTACTCTTAAAATGATAAAAACCACTTGCAAAGTGAACCAACTGTGATAATGTCTCAGCTCACCAACTGAAATATTGTCCTTTCCAATACAATTAAGATGATTTGAGTCTATTTTAATCAATACCATAGTTTCAAATAGGTGCTTGTTCCAAAATACAAAACTTGCTCTGTTGCAGAGATTGGCCCTGAAGAACTGAAATGCTGATCCTTCAGTGTCTACCACCCAAGTAATGAGATCATGGGGTTGTGCTTCTGTAATCAGCTTTTCTTTATTTAGAAATAAATAACACTTTGGAAAAATTGCATGCTTAAAAATGAAAAAACTCGCCGGGCGGTGGTGGCGCACGCCTTTAATCCCAGCACTTGGGAGGCAGAGCCAGGCGTATCTCTGTGAGTTCGAGGCCAGCCTGGACTACCAAGTGAGTTCCAGGAAAGGCACAAAGCTACTCAGAGAAACCCTGTCTCGAAAAAAAACAAACAAAAAAAAAAATGAAAAAACTCTGCATCCGGTTCCCTCAGTCATTGGATGAGGTTTCTAGCATGACAATTAGTGTGTTTGGCCATCCTATCACCAGAGTAGGTCAGTTCGGGCTGTCTCTGGACCATTGCCAGTAGTCTATTGTGGAGGTATCTTTTTTTTTTTTTTTTTTTTGAAAGTGATTATTTTTATTTTCAGATTTTTTTTTTGCTTTTTTTTTTTTAAAGATTTATTTATTTATTATGTATACAGTATTCTGCCTGCATGTGTCCCTGCAGGCCAGAAGAGGGCACCAGATCTCATTTCAAGTGGTTGTTAGTCACCATGTGGTTGCTGGGAATTGAACTCAGGACCTCTGGAAGAGCAGCCGGTGCTCTTAACCACTGAGCCATCTCTCCAGCCCGCTTTTTTTTTTTTTTAATTTTTATTTTGCAATACAATTCAGTTCTACATATCAGCCACGGATTCCCTTGTTCTCCCCCCTTCCACTCCCTTCACCTTCTCCCCAGCCCGTCCCCCCATCTCCTCCAGGGCAAAGCCCTCCCCACAGACTGAGATCAACCTGGTAGACTCAGTCCAGGTAGGTCCAGTCCCCTCCTCCCAGGCCGAGCCAAGCGACCCTGCATAGGCCCCAGGTTTCAAACAGCCAACTCATGCAATGAGCACAGGACCTGGTCCCACTGCCTGGATGCCTCCCAAACAGATCAGGCCAATCAACTGTCTCACCCACTCAGAGGGCCTGATCCAGTTGGTGACCCCTCAGCCATTGGTTCATATTTCATGTGTTTCTGTTCGTTTGGCTATTTGTTCCTGTGCTTTATCCAACCTTGGTCTCAATAATTCTTGCTCGTATAAACCCTCCTCATTCTCGCTAATTGGACTCCCAGAGATCCACCTGGGGCCTAGTCATGGATCTCTGCATCCAGATCCCTCAGTAGTTGGATGAGGTTTCTAGCATGACAATTAGGGTGTTTGGCCATCCCATCACCAGAGTAGGTCAGTTCGGGCTGTCTCTCGACCATTGCCAGCAGTCTGTTGTGGGGGTATCTTTGTGGATTTCTGTGGGCCTCTCTAGCACTTTGCTTCTTCCTATTCTCATGTGGTCTTCATTTACCATAGTCTCCTATTCCTTGTTCTCCCTCTCTGTTGTTGATCCAGCTGGGATCTCCTGCTCCCCCAAGCTCTCTTTCCCTCAACCCTTGCCCTTCATTACCCCCACTCACCACCAAGCCCCAGGTGGAGCTCCAGGAGTCCAATTGGCGAGAAAGAGGAGGATTTGTATAGCGAGAATTGTTGAGACCAATGTTGGAAAAAGCACAGGCACAAATAGCCAAACGAATGAAAACACATGAACTATGAACCAGTAGCTGAGGAGCCCCCAACTGGATCAGGCCCTCTGGATAAGTGAGACAGTTGATTAGCTTGATCTGTTTGGGAGGCATCCAGGGAGTGGGACTGGGACCTGTCCTCAGTGCATGTGCTGGCTCTTTGGAACCTGGGGGTTATACAGGGACACTTGGCTCAGCCTGGGAGGAGGGGACTGGACCTGCCTGGACTGAATCTACCAAGTTGAACTCAATCCTCAGGGGAGTCTTTGCTCTGGAGGAGATGGGAATGGGGGGTGGGCTGGGTGGAAGGTGGGGGAGGGGGGCAGGAGGGAGGAGAACAAGGGAAGCCTTAGCTGATACGTAAAATTAAATTAAATTATAAAATAAAATTAAAAAAATGAAAAGACTATATTATACACAAGCTGTCCAAATTTAGTATTTTTCATATCATCTTATTGAAAATATTTTGGAGATGATTTTTTTCCTTGTGTTTTACTTTCCCATTTACATTCAAGTTGTGGCATCCTATTGAAAAACATTGACCTATAGCTTTTAAAATGTATGGATCCAATGCAGGTATGAACAGTTTCAATTTCCAGTATTCAGAAGTATAAACCTGCCTCTCTAAATCCCTGCATAATTTATCTACTAAGAAACTATAGCTTCATGAGAAATGATTCCTAATGATATTCTGACATACACATAGATTAGTGCCTTGTCCAGTCATAGTTAGAGAGGCTTCCTTTGGCAGCAGATGGGAGCAGGTGCAGAGAGCCAGAGAAGACATGCAGAGAAAATCTAATTTGGAGGTCTTTATCAGGTCCCTCTCTCAGAGTTCTGGAAACCCTGCAGAAGAAGAGGAGAAGAGATTGTAGGAATCAGGGGGGAATGGAAGATACCAGAACATAGTTCATTGCATCAACAAGGCAAAACTTTCAATGACTCTCAGAGACTGCAGCAAGAAGCACCAGGCCAACATGGGTCTGTACAAGGTCTGGGCATATATGTTACAGCTGTCAGAATTGGTGTCTTTGTGGGAGTAGGTGTGTCTCGGACTCTTTTCCCTGTACTTGGGCCTCTTTTCCACCTATTGGGTTGCCTTGCCGAGCCTTGATATGAGAGTTTTTGCCTTGTCTTACTGTATCTTGTTTTGTCCTGTTTGGTTGTTGTCTCTTGAAATCCTGCTCTTTTCTGAATTGAGAAATAGGGGGACTAGATATAGAGTAGAGAGGAGGTGCAGGAGAATTGGGAGGAGTGAAGGGATGGAAAGCTATGGTTAGGATATATTGTATGAGAGAAGAATCTATTTTCAACTAAAAAAAAAAAAAGGCATGCTAAGCAAGCAATGAGATAAAGCTTGTAAACAGAACTTCCCCATGGCTTCTACTTTGATTCCTACCTCCTGCCTTGAGTTCCTGCCTCATTTCCCTCCATGATGAACTCTAAGCTGTAAGATGAAACAAACAATTTCCTCTCCGAGTTGCTTTTGGTTATGGCTTTATCACAGTAATAGTAGCCAAGTTATGACAACAATCTAACACCACAAAGTTATAATAGTTAAAAGATCTCTAACTCAGTGACTGAATTTTTAACAATTGTCTTGATAGTCTATTTTCTAAATATTTTAAAAATAAATATTTGGAATATTTTAATAATCACCTGTCAGTAAAATGAAATATGGCAATACAGAAATTGTTTCTGTTTGATATAGGTAAGGAAGAGTCAGAACAAGAAATTAAACCTGTGAGTACTCAGCCCTAAATGGGATATGTACTTTAAACCCTCACACACTAAAGGTCAGTGGAAGTCTTGAGAAGACAGAAGCATGTAAGAACTTAATGATGGTAAGGGGTGCTGTGAAATGCTGCATTCTGTGTTTTTCCTTAACTTTATCACTCATGAACTCACAGCACTTGTGGTTACCTGAGTAAAATCTACATCTAAAAGATCAAACAAATAAATATTCCTGGGCTAACTAATATCTAAACCCCACACTTTACACAGGAGATATTAACAATGGATAGTTGATAGTTGATTAACAATGGTTGGGTCTCTCTCCCTATCTCACTGTTAAAGGTGAATAACATTGATGTTTGATATTCTGTTTATTTTATTTTATTTTTTTTTTGAGTACGTGGTCACTAGCAAATTTCTTATGGGCATGAATGTCCTTATACCCATGTGCATATAATTATTACTATTTGCATTTAGTGAGTCACTTAAAATATATAAGGTTAGGAAAGAGGTATATAAGGGGACATAGTGCAAACCTAAGAGGAAAATAGTTATAGATATGATCAAAATTCATTGTTTATGTGTTTGAAATTTTCAAAAATAATGAAAAAAACAAAATTATCTATATCAAAAAAGAGGAAGCCTTTCGTAAGTTGATGAAGCAGTAATTGAGTAATTTAAAATATGAGTAAAATTAGACAATATACAAAAGCTAAATAATCCAAGTTAAGTACATTTCTTGCCAGGCCACTCCCACATAAGGGAAGTCAAGTCTTTTTTCATAAAGTAAGTAACGTGGCCCTAAGGAAAAAAATGTCAGCAGAGTTTTACCTTGAGGCCAAGACCAGGGTCCTTTGAACTCTTAAATCCACTTGCAGGTGTTTATGGGAAAAGATTTCTATGACAGGTGAACACCATCTTAAGTTAGGGAGCAGGAATTTAACCTACTACAATCGAAGCATAAAACACATCCCTGGGAGCAGGTCAGAAGGACTAGCAAACTAAAATCTGAAAAGCCCAGGGTATAGGAGGCCTTCCTCAGGAAATGAAAGGTATAACCTCACCTTCTGGAGGTAATAGATCTCATAAAAGGTGAATAATAATGTTTCTTGATATTCCTGACCCTGAAGTCCATCATCTATTAGTTTTTGGAGTCACCAATAAACCCATCAAAGCTTAGAGTCCAAGAAGTACGAAGTTCATACCTCTAGTAGGATGATTAGTATTTAGTTTATAAAAACATGTGCTCTGTCTGCACAGATCTCAATGCTATGACTTCTTCCCAAACTCCAATAAACTTGAGATGTATCCCTCTGCTGAAACATTAGCTACTCTGGGGCATATGATCTGATGAGTCTTGGGAAAGTAGATGAAAGAACTATTCTAGCCAAGAGAGTGCAAAGTCCTTAGGACACGATGAGGACAATTTACAAACATGAAGAACTCTTTGGCAAGCATCAGTCCTTTGTCCAAACAGGCTCAACACTAGCATAAGCCACAGAAAATCCAGTGGTCCAGGAGCTCATCTGCCACTCTCACTACCTAGGCATGTGTATATTACTGGCAGACCAGGAATTTTAAGGAGCCAGGAAAACCTAATCCAACATTTTATTCTTTTAGTTGATTTCCTTTTGTAGTTTTTTGTTATTAGCATACAGCGTAGCAGGTTTCCTTATGGCATTTTCATACATGTTTCATTTTGGTTGATTTCCTCTGACTCCTTCTTTTCCCACCATCTTGCTGCCCAACTCCTTCCCCATTATACACTTGCACCCCTTGTATTCCCTTTTCCACATTAATATATCATTTGTTCTCTGTTGCTTTCCCAGGCTTTTTTTTTTGTAACTATGTCTTAACATGTATTCCTAATATTTTCTTTTCTCAGTTTCAACATCTCTGGTTTTAAATACACATTTTGATTCTGTTTGTTTTTTTGCAGGATAAGAGATTCTTTTTTAAAAAATTTATTCAATTAGGTTTATTTGTTTTTCTTCTTTTTCATATACACGTTTGTGGTATGATGGTGTGAGTATATGTCTACATATATTTTGGGGCATATGTATATGCAATTGCTTATGGTTTTAAATGTGCATATATATATGTATATATATATATATATATATATATATATATATATATATATATATGACATGTGAAGGTTCAGTGGTTAATGTGGAGAATCTTTCTAAAATGTTCATATGTATTATTTTTTTGAAGCAGGGACTGTTAATAAACACAGAGCTCTTCTGATACAGAAAGTCCCATAGCCAGGTTGTTTCATAGATGCCAGTCTCTGTGGATTCTGGAATTTCAGGTATACTGCCATGCCAACTTAGCTTATTCCTGGGGTCAGGCAATCTAAATTCTAGTCTTGTTTGCCTGGCAAACATTTTAGCTACTAACCCATCTTCCTATACACAAGGACTTTTGGACAAGTATCTGTTAGCTCAGTAAACAATACCAAGAACTAGTAAGAGTGACTGCATGATAGCAAACCTTCTGGACAGCAAAGGAAAAATCATGACAGTGAAGGGACAGCTTATAGGAAGAAAACAAGGTCGGTGAAAGTACAAATGAAACAAGGTTTCATTATGTAGTATGAAAACATAATTGTAAAAATTAAACAGTAGAAACAACACTAATGAATAATTAGACTAATATAGCACTGGATAGGGAGATCTTCATAGAAGAAATACCAATAGCAAATGGATCTTTGAAACCATGTTCAATAGCCTTTGCTCACAGGAAAGTGCAAGTTCAATCTTCTTTGGGTTTCCATTTCACCACACTACAAATGGAAAACAACTATGGACTACTGATTTTGCTCAGCAGGTAAAAATCATAGGATTTTTCTCAATCTTAAGGAAAACATGACATTTTCAAAAGTGGATGGAAGCGAAGATGATTGCATTCTGTGAAATAAATCGCCCTCAGAAAAGAGAAGTACCACATGCTTTCTACATCGTGTAGAATTTGGTCATCCATATTTAAATTTGTGTGCATGTATGCATACATCATACATATAGAAAGGAGAGAATCATTGGGAAGAAGAGTTTTGAAGAAGATGAGAAGAGAGGTTAATGGAATACATATTTGAAAGCAGAACCAAAGACTGTTGGGGGGGTAATAAATCAACCAGCAAGACCAGTCAGTCATAAGGATTATGGAAGAGCAGTGAAGATGATGAATAATAACAAAGTATAATGATATGTGCTTATTTATATTATAAAATGAACTACAAATCTTTGAATATTTCTCAAAAGATAATGAAAGTTATCATTTGAGACTGAAAAAATATCTCACATTTCTATTACAAGCACTGAGTTATATATTAATGAATTGTTCAAGACAATATGGTTTTTAACAATTTTCATCTTACTTTTCAATGGTCATCTAAAATAATATTTTTTAAAATTAACATACCATTCAGATGTCTATAAATATTACATGTTAAGACATATGGCAATACTTAGAGATATTATAAATTACAGTATGATACAGATATATAGCTCAAGCATATATATGATTACATTGTAAATACAATATTTATCCATATACTTCTTGAAGAAAAGAAAACTAAACATATAATATTGCCCTGTCTTTCTAGATGAGGAAAGCTGCATATAAACAGATCGAGTAATTTGTGTGAATTGACATGGTACAAAGAGCATTTAATCCACAGCGTGCATCTCTCACCTATTGATGAGAGTATACCTGTACTATGGAAAGCTAATCAGACTTCCTGTGAATATTTTCAGGATTGCAAATATCAAAAATATTTTTATAAAATCATATGATATTAGATGTTTGTTGTACCACTGGTCCTTAAGCTGTGTAGGTTGGATTTGGAGATGTGAGTTCCTCTGTATAGATGGTAAAATGATAAATGATAGTGACATAGAGTATAGAAGTTCAAGTATTCTTTTTTTACCATAGATTAAACATAGCTAACAACAACATACTGCATATTTAAGAAAAATATTTAGGGGAAATCATTTGGGATATTTATTCTATAAACTGAGAAATATACCCGCTTTCCTTTATTTCAACATTATTTAGCACATATGTATCAGATAATTCTATGACATATATATATATATATATATATATATATATATATAATGTTTATGTATCAGTCAGAAGACAAGTGCCTTAATGGATGAATACATACAAGTCACTAAGAAGCCCTTCCCTTGGCTCAGGTTCCCAACTCCATCGATATGATTTCTGTCTTTGCAGTGAAAGTGGAGCATGTCAAGCTGTGATGATGAGTATGGTTTTGAAATATTTTTGTGTTTTAGGCTTATCTATATGAGACTGAATTCTTGTCTTTGAAGAATGCTATTACTAGTGGCAAACCATGTTTTAATAGCCCTGTTTCTTAAAAAAGAGTAATTTTGCCTGTATGTGCCTTTGGAATTTATATTTATCCCTAGGAATTACACTAAATAAAGCAAATAATGTGGCTCAAAGAGTTTATATCTATATCTATCCATCTATCTATCTATATATGTGTGTGTGTTTATGATATATATGTACATACACATATGATTATATTTTATATATTTATCATATACAATGTAACATATTATAATTATATATGAAAATTATAATATATTATATAATAAGATGATAGTAAATATAATGTACTATAATAAATAATATAATAATGAACATATAAATGATTATATACATAATCATTTCAAACTATAAAAATGTTAAGGACATAAGACTTTAAGGTTCAAATACATTTTCTTTCGAATAATAATTATATATATATATATATATATATATACATACAAAGAGATAAGTAAATGAATGTAATGGAAAATACATGTTTTAAATTGATCAACTGAATCATAGTAATGCAACATAATAAAACATTTTGAGCTGGTTATTAGTGAAAATGATTTATGGCGTAAGAGAAATCAAAGATCATTTCATGTGTTTCCTACATACCTAGAGTTTCATTGTATGCCAGTAAAAGAGAAAGAAAAGTGTTAAAAGTAATTTTACTATAAATTCTTTTCAAACAATATCTAATTTTATGCTAAGAAATATAACAAAGGCCCTTGTGTAATGTATGCCAATAAATGTCATTTCTAAAATTCTTTATTTTCTAAAATAGAAATAAGATATAATTTTCTTAATGGGAATTATTTCATCTTAAAATTAATTGCTCCTAACACTTTCACATAATCATGGATGATTCTCTACTAGCATTACTTAAAACAAAGACTACTCAGGGTGACTTCATTCTCAAAATGTTATAGTTTTTTGAAAAATTGTCAAAGTATTTTCTGGCATATTTAATACAATTTTTAAAACTGCTTTTTATACAATAAATGAAGAGAATATACAATAGATTGGGTGGGAAGCACAGGAAGAAAGATATGAGCTAATTTTCCCAACTTTTAGAGATTCTTAGACTCCCAAGAAAGCTGCTGTGTTTAAAATGTCTCCACAGTGTGGAGAAGATGCAAAAGCTCACTTGCTTACCCATAAGTCTCATGTATTCACCACACATCATGTTACCAAAACCATGATTTGAGGAAAGCTCTGCCCTTGCAAGAGTTCCCCTGGATGTGGCATGGAAAATGTTCCGTAGGAAAGATTGCATTGAAAATACTGGAAAGGAAAATGAGTTTTAAAAAATGCCTTCTGTGTGCAAAGTGGCTTCCAATTCTTCAACAGTACCTGTTTCAACTTACTATCAATAGAAACCTAAGGAGAAATACTGAAATATATTTTTGTCATGAAAAAGCAAATGTATAGGGTATTTTCATTATACTCATTATATAAAAGTATTTTATTGGTTTATATGTATTGGTGTCTGTGTGTGGAGCCAGTTGTAGCCAAAAGAAAGCATCAGATCCCCTATAGTTGGGTTACAGGGATATGTGGGCTGCCTCATTGAGTTCTAGGAACTGAATCCAGTCTTCTGAGAGAGTAGTAAGCACTGTTAACCACAGAAACAACTCACTACCCCAACTAATTATTTTTAAATCATGATTAAAAAGTTTTCTGAAGGCCTCGCATATGCTATTTCATACTAAAAACATTAATAGACTTAAAAACATCAAATATTGATGACCTGATAAATGTAAATTCCATATAAAGACTTCATTTTAAATTAATTTTTTTATCATTTCATCTCTTAGTAGACATGTAATTTTATTTAAATTATTTAAATACAATAATTATAGTATCACAGCTGCCTTGAAAGTTTCCTGATGCCCTCAGATTCCAACATTTTTTAATTTATTTAGCTTTTGTGCTAAGAACTATAGACACTTAGAGGTCTTACTCTCCATCCTTAGCCACTGACAAGGAAAGTTGGCCAGACAAAGTGTCCTCATGGAACTTTTTTGGAGAAGAATTGCAGGTGCTTGGCCTTGTTGGATCCAAACCCTTCAGAAGAATTATAGTGAACTAGAAGTGATAGTGCAGGCGTCTGGCCTTGGTATATCTTAGTCCTTCAAGAGATCAATAGCAGCTATGTTGCCTTAAGCTTCTACAGTCCACATTGAACAATAAACATAGATATGAAGCATATTTTAGTATATTTCTATTCATAAAAAATGTACAGTTAAATAAGAAATCATCTTCTTGACTATCTATAATTATGTGTGCCCATAAAAATTGAGATATAATCATGAGATTGCATGTACAATTACATGGATGCATGGTAAATGGGGAGATACCATAGTTGTTCTTAAGGAAGGGATGCAGTTCTTAGGGAAGAAATGAAGTGGCGCATGAGAGAAACACAGACAACGAGCGACTGGTCATTTATTGTCAGTAACTTCATGGTCTTGCCAGGTGGGGCTTCCCATCAAGGAGTCATTCATTTGGTGGGTTGACATATGAACACCAGTTATCACCTGCAGTATACTTTCACAACCCTTGACAATATTTTTCCTCTTCCTCTTCTGCTTCTTCTCCTCCTTCTTTATCTTCTTCTCCTCCTCTTCCTCCTCCTTCTTATTCTCATTCTCTTCTTCCTCCTCTTCTTTTCTTTTCTCCTCCATCTCCATCTCCTCTTCTTTTTTCTTCCTTCTTCCTTCTTCTGCTTCTTCTACTTCAACTTCCTCCTCCTCTTCCCCCTCCTCCTCCTCCTCCTCCTCCTCCTCCTCTTCTTCTCCTCCTTCTTCATTCTCATCTCACTTACAATTTTATGTTTGGGATTCAGTTTTTAGGTCAAGGAAAAGGATGTCTAAAAGAATGACAGCTTCATGTAGCTGGCCAAAAATTGGCAGTCCTACTTACCAAGGGTTAATTTAGTACAGGACCAAGATGAAAGAAACTTCTTCCAAGTAGCCTGATTCTTATGTTTTAATTTTAACCTGAAGCTTTCTGTCATTTTCTATTTTAGCTGGTCAATGACTTAACAAAAACAAGCAAACAAAAGACATTGATAGCTACGAAAATTACATCATAAACAATAGTATTATTTCTGGATGAGGTTTCCTTCAGAGAAGTGTTTTTGTGAAGGGAACACAGACTTTTGAATAGCAGTAGGAGGTGCACATATTGATCCCATGAGGCAAACATTCAAAAGGAATAGAGTGTAGATAAAAACTGAAGGCTAATCTTCAGGATTAAATGTGTCAGTCTGTGGTGGTTGTTACATTATGTCCTGTTAAATCTGTCCACCTCAGTAGGACAGAAGCTTTGTGTTCATAGAACTCAATGAAGGACACAAGACTCCTTCTTCTTCCTTAAGTTCTGCAACAAAGTTATATTTTAGGGGCATAGGAGGCTGTCCTCTGGCTTTTCTCCTGGAACTTACAAATCTCAGTAGCAGATAATATTTCAGTCAGACATGCTCCAAAGTCCCGAGTCTCTTCTTCTCCCTAATGGAATTACCAGTAGTCACCACAGCGATGCCTTGAATATGTATGACAGAGAACAATGGCTGCTACGAAAGGGGCAAGACTGTTCCTTTAATTATTATCACTTTCACTCAAGATAAAACTGCATTTTGGCCGGGCGGTGGTGGCGCACGCCTTTAATCCCAGCACTCGGGAGGCAGAGCCAGGCGGATCTCTGTGAGTTCGAGGCCAGCCTGGGCTACCAAGTGAGTTCCAGGAAAGGCGCAAAGCTACACAGAGAAACCCTGTCTCGAAAAACCAAAAAAAAAAAAAAAAAACCACTGCATTTTATTTTAGTGGAAATCAGGCAAGAAATACAAGAATAACTTTCCAATTTCAGATCCTATATATTTGCATAGAAAATTCTACCTTATTAGTGGTGATTTTTCTATTTATAACAATTTAAAGGATTGTGAAAAACTAAACTGTATTCCAAACACAGTAATATTTAGCCCTGACAATGAAACCCAGAAAATTATAGTCTTCCAACAGCATCAAAAACTGTAATACACTTAGAACTAGACTTAACAAAATGAACATATATTTTGCATCTTGAAAATTTAAAAATATCAATGAGAGAATTGAAAAGATAATTAAATTTATGGAAATAATTCTTTTGTTATGAATGGGAGAAATAATATTGATAACGTAATAATTTTCCAAATTGATGTATAAACCCAATCCAAACAATATGAAATTAATAGATGTTTTGCCTTGCAAATTGAAAAGGTGATTCAAGAACCTGATTAGGAACTGTGAAAACCAAGAATAGCAAAACATATAAAGCAAATAAAAACAAATTTAAATTTGAAAATCGTATTTTTTTTACATTCTTTTATTTTCTTTCTTGCATTCTCCCTGTGTGTGTGTGTGTGTGTGTGTGTGTGTCTGTGTCTGTGTGTGTGTGTCTGTGTGTCTGTGTGTGCACATGTGCATGCGTGTGTGCATGTGTGTGTGCATATGTGTGTAATATATGTATGAATGCATGCTAGCCCATTCTGCTACACATGAAGAACTGAAGCTGGTAGATTGTCTTCCTCAGGTCCTGTCCTTTAATTTTTAAAATAGATTCTGTCTCTCAATCTGGTGGTTTACACTTTGGCTAAAATGGCTGGCCAGTGAGTGCCTGGGATCTGCCTTTCTTCAACATTCTTAGTGTTGAGACTACACTTACATGCCATCATGCCTCAATTCTTTGTATGTGCAAGGATTCAAAATCAGGTCTTCACACTCACACAGAAACCACTTTACCCATTGAACCATCAGCTCCAGATCACATTTGAAAACATCTCAGAACTCCAGCATAACCACAGTAGTGCTATATTTGCCATGTAAATATGTAAATCAAGAAATGTATTCTATAGATAATCTTTTATCTTTATGGCCAATTCATTTGTAACAAGATTTTTCATGGCAGGATATTAGTGAACTGATGGTCTTTTTTATGAAATGATATTGAGGCAGCTAGTTATCCTAATTCCAATAATAAAGATAGAGTTTCTATATCATTAAAAAGATAAATAGAATCTTTCAAAGGACAACAAATTCAAATTAACTTCCTATTGTTGTGACATATATACATAAAATTAACAACCAAAAGGAAGGAATAGATTTATTTTGCCCACTATTTTATCAGTTCAGTCCTTCATCACTTGGCTTGCTTATATTGGGCTAGTGATTGTGCAAAACATAATAGCAGTGAGTCAATTACAGAGTAATAGTACTAGCTACCTGGCATATAAAAAGCAAGAGAGAGAGAGAGAGAGAGAGAGAGAGAGAGAGAGAGAGAGAGAGAGCATGCTAAAGTCCTTGATAAACAGGGCCACATGCAATTAATGTTTTAAAATAAAATAAAGCTGAAATAAACTAAGCCCTCCACTCTGAAAATGTCCTGTGACTTCACTCCTTCCCCTAGGTCCTAACTACTGAAGGCTCTACCATCTCCATACAGCCCCAAAGTGTTCTGACCAGAATTTTAACATGGACCATTGGGTGCATTTCAGGTATAAATTATACACAAAGACCTAGAAATGTTGTACATGATAGGGAAGAATATTGATGAAATCAAAAGAAATAAACATAACTGAAATGCATTTTAAAAAATTATTTCTGCAAAAAAGGAAAACTGAAGAGGTGGTATTTTACACTGCTTTTCATACATGAAATATAAATTAATTATTGTGCTACCAAAGGATGGAAATTAGGAATTTTTCAAAGACTATGTCACTATTGGAGGCTGGAAAAACCAATTGAGTGCTGAACTGAAGTGTCTATGCGCAATGGTTCTTACAGCAAAATTGTCAAATTACTTGTATTTTCTGTAGAAAAGTTTAAAAATCTAGGTGAGTCTATCAGAGTTCTGACCTGAAATTTTAGCAAGTATCACCAAACATTAGTTTGAGGCTAAGTGGAGAAAGATACCAACTACATAAGCTCAGATTCATGATGAACAAATCCACATGCTTACAACTACTTGAAAAAAAAAATAAAACAAAACAAAACAAAAAAAACAACAAAGTTGCAGTCATTGAATCCTACACCTGAAACCTTTCATACAATAACTGTCATGTGGATAAAAGTGGACTGTCAGCTTATGGAAGAATTCTTGGGGTTCCAAAAACCATTATACATTATTCTGCATTTTTTGTAAACAATATTTAGTATTCACTAGTTACAATGTATACCAGAACTGTGTTATTTAATTCATTAAAAAGACAAACATTGTGACCATGAACCAAAACAGGATAACTTGATAAAGACATTGAAATATTGCTGGTAAGTACACTTGATTCATTTTATTATGATTATTCACCAAAACAAGGAGTGAAATGTAATGTGGGATACACTGCCAGTAAGGCCTCATTGCTTTTAAACAACAGTGTTGTAAGGTATGTTTCCTTATGAATAAATATATAGCCAGTATTTTATATAGTCATCATAGACATGGAACAATTCAATGTTACTTATAAGAAATGTCTCGCTAAGAGAAAGAGAGACACAAGCTCAGACATTCCTAAAATATTCATTGTCCCACATAACTAAATATCAAAATCTATCCCACTGATATTGCATAAAAGGTAAATAAAGAATATTTCATATAATCATAAAATCAACCTATTTTAATGTGTCATTGTTTATTCTGTTATTACCAATTTCATAATTTAAAACTACCCTCAAAACCATTCTAGTTTTTAAAACCTAAATGTTCTATTTCATTTACATTAACAAAATTTTAGATTATCCATTAATATTTAAAATAAAGTTTGCTTAGGAAATGCATAGAATTGAAAACTGAGTTCCCAACATCTGATATTCTGTGAAGCTGGCTGGTTACAACTTCTATATTTTTGAGATCTGAAGAGTTGTGGGGTCTATTATTGGTGAAATTATTAAGGCCACTCCACGTAGTTAAAAGGAGATTTATTTAATGGTGTAACTTACAAGTTAAGGGATAGGTAGGCCGCGGGGTCTGGGGAAGGTGTATCGCAGTCCAGCGGTGTTCTCTGGAGCTCTGCTTGGCCCACCTTCACCGTCCTAGGTCCAGGAACCGAGTGAGTGCGCCGCCAATCCAGATCTCAGGTCTCCAGGTGCCTCCCTTGGCCCCTCTTTGTAGGCGTGACAGTTGCTGAAGTCTCAATGGGGATTGGAACTTCCAGATCAAAGCTGGAATGGCTACCCACTACATCTCCCCCTTTTTGTCTAAATAAGAGGGTTCTAACCTAATACAAGACTATATACAAAGGAATGGTTATCAAATATTGTCCAGGAATGAGGGATAATGACCTAGATAAGATGGAACTACAATCAATGCAAACAATATCAAGCAAGAAACATATACTAAAATCCAGAGAAGTATAGAGTATAGGTAAATGGTATGTTACAAAGATCATTCCAAAAGGTGTCCTATCCTAAAGAACCTGAATCTAATACTTAATATGTTCTATCTACTAAGTTGTAACTATAACTGCTAGTCTTCAATCCCATCAAAGACCTGAGAAGGAATATAATGGTGTCCTGAGAAATGGTAGATGGATGCAAGCAACTTTCGGGAATCTTGCAAGAGTAGACCGAGGCGGCTGGCAGCCTGGACAGTCACCTAATGTTTCTCAGCATTGTTGGTGCATTCAGATTGGCTACAGGCCTAAAGTATCTGACAGACCATTTTCAGAAGCAGGAATTCTGAAAGACCATCTTACCCTGTCTTGGCAGAGTACAGTGGTCACTTTCCTTGTGTCCCGCTTGTCCAGAAAGGACAGCATTGCATTTGTACTGTCAGCCGTTGAGGCAAGGGCAGTTCTTTGCCCAGTAGGCCATTTTGTGCCAAGAAGACAAACTTCCAAATGGAAATGTCTTAGAAGCCCATCATTCTCTCAGGATCAAATTGGTGCAGCCAGGAGCAATTATGTCTCATGTCAACAGAATTCTAAGTTATTTAAATGCCATATTCTCTAGGTCTATGAAGTGTTTGAAGATTACCTGTCCATCTGATCTATGTATCTGTAAATCTGGATAACCTAACTAACGTAACTATAGAGATGACAAGCATAGGTGACTATAAATCTATAAGTCTTATCTACCGAAATTACCTAAGGACTAAGGCTTCACACAAACAAGGTAAACAGTCTATAATCAAATGTATGGTAAAGAATGATGACTTCAAAATTGTGACAATACACAAGATGTTTATAACAGAGGTAGGAGTATATAGTGCAATATGCAATATGACAATAATCTTAAATATGTATCAATATTTATAACAGAGGTAGGATTATGTAGTGCAATATGTAATATAACAATAATCTTAAATATATATATATATATATATATATATATATATATATATATCGAATATCCTAAACAGAAGTAGAACATACATAAAGTATGACAGATATAAATTCACATTTGTATCAATATACAAATATTTCAAATAAGAGTAGAAATATATGTACATTATAACAAATATAGTTCTGTATTTGTATCAATATACAAATTATCTTAAACAGGAATATAAAAATAGTTTACATTTGTATCAACATATAAGAATCCATAACAGTGCAAATTACAGTGCAAATTATTAAGGCTGCTATTTTACTAAATTTGTTTACTAGTATATACAATAATCTACCATAATATCTTATACTTATCCATTCCATTTCTTCTTTTCCCTTTTTTCTCTCTTTTTTTTTTTTTTAGAATACTGAGTTTAATATTTTCTTCCACCCCCAACCCTATAACCATCATCCACAACCCTGAGAATTATGAAACCTAAGGGAGAAGGGGCGTCGTTTTCTTAGCATTGCTTCCTGCTGTTTAGGGGGTGATGTTATCTCTGTTGGGTACTGTGAGAAAGCTCAGATAGTTAGATCTCAGTTAGACTAACTGTAGGTTCTGCAGCAAGTCTTAGAGTAATGGGTAAGATTGTCTGAAATTCTGGTAAGAAGTGTAGTATGATGATAATTACCATGGCATCATTCTGGATTGGGTAGAGTTGTTGTTGGGGCCCTATCTTCCTTCTGGAGACTTCTGAGATTGCTATTAGAAAAACTTATTTGTTATCAAAATGGAAGGTTTGGATTTAAGAGGACATAGCATGTAAGAAAGGATTCTGAGAAATCAAGAGTAAGCATGGAGAGAATTAGAATCTAGAAGACAATGGTCCCTTTTTATTGGTTTCCTTCTGTCCCACACCACAGGGCTCTTCTGATATGGGACTGAAGAATCTCTCAAACTTTTCCTTTAGGAATGTGCTTGGGTTTAGAGAAGGAGTGAGCCAATTCCATCTCCAAAGCCAGCTTGGCTTATAATTGAATTGGAACCACAACTTTTCTACATTGATAGAGAGATGGATGTTAGACAGTGAGATTTTACCGTGTGTAGATTGGAACCAATAGATTCTTTCTGCTGTAAACATCCAGATATCCAAGGCCTTATAATTTTTGGAAGATGGGTATTTCCATTATCCTGGAAAGACAAAAACAGAACCCTACCCCAACCTTTGATTTTTAAATTTTTTTTTACAACTTGTAGAGATGTCACATTGGTGGATGATCTTTTACTTCTCCTCATCAAAGGTTTTTTTCTGTTCGAATCGAATTTTTATTAATTTTGTTGGTATCCATAGCTTTTCTTCTCCTGCAGAAACAAAATTTAACTTTTTCTGATATATCAAGAAAACTCTTAGACTTAACAGACCATTACCTTACACTGTCGAGACAATAGCTGAGAATGTCATTTAAAAGAACCTGAAATGTGCTGCAAAATTTTGTCCACTTTGTTCTAGACTGCCCACCTGATTTTTCTGGCAACATGTATGAACAGTGCCTTGATTTAAGGCTTTAATTAGCTCTACAAATAAAAAAAAAAACTTCACAAAGATGTTATCATCTAAAAACATATTTGTGAAAACCAGAATCCATATTCCTAGTTCATTACCATTGATATTTCCAGAAGGAATTGTAGCTAGAGTTTTCTCTCCAGGTCCTACCAAGCCCCAACAATCCCACAGCCCACTTATAAAATAAACATACAGATGCTTATATCATTTAAACTGTTCGGCCTGATGGCTCAGGCTTCTAGCTTTCTAGTTCTTACATCTGAAATTAACCCATTTCTATTGATCTATACTTTGCCAAGTGGCTCATAGCTTACCAGTACCTTACCAGTATCTTCCTTGTCATGGCAGCGCCTAGCAGTGTCTCCCTCTCTGCCTTCTTGTTTTCTCAATTCTCCTCTCTGCTTGTCCCGCCTATACTTCCTGCCTGGGTACTGGCCAATCAGTGTTTTTTGGTTTTTTCTTTTGTTTTTTTTTGTTTGTTTTTGTTTTTTTTTTATTTTTTATTAACCAATCAGAGCAACACATTTGACATACAGAACATCTCACAGCAATGAATTCTCTTATTTCCTTTAAGATGATGGTTATGTTTTACATGCCTCAAACATTGGGCACCAAGGAAGACACAAGGGGAGTTAGTTATTAGACACCAGTATAGACTTTCTTGTGCCCAGTGCTCTCTAAGGTAAATTTGGGGGTAGTGAAGCCAATATGCTTTCTGTGGCTTGCATTTGGGTTCCCTAGTTTTGTTATGTTCTGCACTTGTTTTGAGAATGAACATTATGTTTTTTGTATATCCTACTCTGTTTTGAGAGAATTTGGCTTGTGTTCTGTTTGTTTTCAGAAAGTTCACTTATTTGGGTGCATATTCTTCACTAACTTTATATCGAAATCTGTGTTTTCCTATGAACACCTCTGCTTATTACCACCTCACCCCTTAAGGAGTTTATGAAGCTTGATCACAGAGATACCAAAACTAGAAGCACTACTTCCATGTAGTACAATGGGGGTAGAAATATCAAGAGAGGCACTCCCAGAACTGTAACTACCTCATAGAATTCCAGAACAACGTACTGCATTTCTGCTTTGAAAGGAACTTAATTCCTTCACTTAAAGAATCATGAATAAGAATTGTGCACCAATGTCTTTGGCCTCCGACATTCCCATACATATACAGGGTAAACCTGAGACAGAGGGGAGGAGATGACTTTAGGGTGAGTATCCAGAGAACAGCTGTCAAAGCAGCATATTCATCTGATCCAAAGCACACACCACAGATACATTTTGAGAAGAAAAAGGAAACATAGAGTAAATGTTTGTCGGAAAAAATTTATTTGATACTCTAGATTTTTTTTTTTGATAATTGCTTTAATTTGGCTTGAATGTATTTGGAAATATGAAGAAATGTAACAAAGATAACTTTATCTCTTGACTGCCTTAAGGGAAGATATTTGATATTCTTAGTTTATATGTGATTTGTTTGCACGCTGAGTTATTTTATAACACAAAAACAAAGCAATTTACAATCTTTATCAAGCTTATGAAATTTATAATAAATCCATGATCCAAATATCTGGTTGGGCCTACTAAATTCATCAGAGCCCTTACCAAGCAGGAAGCATCTCTTTCCACTAGACTCAGTCAGAGACACACAGTAAAGAAAACCTTGTGGAGGGTAGTAAAAGAGTGAGAAGGACCATGTCACTTTGATGGATTTGAAAGGGGTTAATTCAGGGAACACATATGGCCTACAGAAGCAGGAAGTAATCCAGGTCAATATTCAGCAAGTGATGTTCAGTTCTACAACAGACAATGGAATCTGGCCAATAACTTGAAAGATTAATTGAAATAACAATTAGAAAGGTAATCTACAAAGCATTGAGTAAGCTCTGTTTACCTACTTCTTGGTTTCTATCTTAAACACCTTGAGGCAGCTGAAGCCATAGAAATGTAAGGTAATAAAACCAGGCTGATTTAAGGTGCTAAATCTGTATTTGTAATATTTCTTCCATAAATAATAGTAAAATATTGCAATAATGAATCAACATACTTTATATACATGAAAAAAGACAAATTTTTTGACAGAGCAATTGTAAATAACAAATGTAGAGGAATGCAAGAGGTAAAAAATCATAATTAGAATTCATAGTCAAAATTCCTGTAGGCAAGATAAATGATTAATGGCAAAATTTATGAGCTTAAATTTGAGAAAAATGTATTTACCTTTTTACATAGCCTCAAAGAATATTGGAAAATGTTAATTTCTGTAGGAAACTTTATTCCTACATATTATTTAATAATGCACCAGTATATGTAATTAATTTTTATATTTTTAGTATTGGGACTTTATATTATTATATTTACATTTCTGCATACTTAAAGCAATATATGATGAAATTTAATTAAATAAAACAAAGCAATGGATCCAGAAAAGCTGAAAAAAAATAAATTACCCAGTGAAAGGAGACAAGCAGAAGATCTAGCTTGGTAAATTCTGAAAGTCGTTGGCTAAAGTATGGATGAGCCAAATCTATATGTGTAATGATGAAAAATAGTACCCAAGTTATTAAAATCATTTCAGGCCACAGTTAGTAAAGAAAACTGAAAAAATTATTGTGGAGCTTGGATCATATTATTTTAATGTCACAGAGGTCCTGGAGCATAGTAACATAATTAGAATGGAAAACAACAGAAATTGAACATAATGCCAAAAATAAGATATAAATATATTAAAAATAAGTGTATTAAAATAGCAAGTGTTAATAGCAGAAATGTGCTTATGGAAATCCATCTGGAAGCTACTTAAATTATTGTTTGATAAATAGTATCAGAAGCACACAAACAAAATTGAAAATATTTAAATAAATGAATCATATTTTAAGAATTTCTATCTTTGTTTTACCTGGGCTTTTTTTTTTTTTTTTTTTTTTTGGCCAAAACCCTCAACCTAGAAATTGTGATGCTAGAAATTGTGATGTAATCAATCCCTTACATGATATTTGGGAGTTCCTTTGCAGTAGACATTGAATGGAAGTGGTGACAGGAAGTAATGAGCAAATTGCAGGATGGAATGTGAGATAACTTGTTAAATCTCAGAGAACGATATATGGAGGGAAAGAGATTCAATATGAATAAATTAGTGTGAGCTAACAAAATTGGGTGATTTATTCATTGGACAAAATTGAAGTTAACAGACAAATAACAACTTTTATTTACCCTTCTTTGTGAAGTGTGGAGAAAGCCCTGAGTATGTAAAGTCCTGTATGAATGTATGTTGTTAACATGAGCTGGTAGGGTCAAGGAACCACCTGAAATTCCTGTTGAAGCCTCCAACCCAGAGGTAAAGTTCAGAGTGATGGAAAAACCTTCCTCTGGTCCGTGTCTGGAGGTTGATTCTGTTTGCCCAAAATGTTTGGAATATCTCTTTGCCCACCCAAGATGTTTATGTGTAGATGTAACCATATTATTAAATAAGAAACACAAAACCAATTGCAGAGTTAAAAGCCCAAGAGGTCAGAGCAACAGCTGAGAGCTGAGCTTATCCTTCGCTGCCGCTGCTGCCTTTCCTCTCAGAAAGAGCGCTACTTCCTGTGTATCTGTCTTTTTATAAACTTTCTGTTCTGCCTTCTCATTGGTTGTAAACCCAACCACATGACCTCCTCGTCACTGCCCATCTATACAGACCTCCAGGTCTTCTAAGGTTGGTATTGAGATTAAAGGCATGTATCTCCAATGCTGGCTGTATCCTTGAACACACAGAGATCCGCCTACCTCTGCCTCCTAAGTGATGGGATTAAAGGCATGCACCACCACCGCCCAGCTTCTGCTATGGCTTGCTATTAGCTCTGACCCCCAGGCAACTTTATTTATTAACATACAAATAAAATCACATTTCAGTACAAATAAAATATCACCATGGCCTAAGTAAAGCTTATCTATGGAGGCCATCATAGCCACAGAAGCTAGAGCTCTCTTTTTTTTTTTTAAGATTTATTTATTTATTAACTTATTATGTATACAATGTACTGCCTGCATGTATGCCTGCACGCCAGAAGAGGGCACCAGATCTCATTACAAATGGTTGTGAGCCATCATGTGGTTGCTGAGAATTGAACTCAGAACCTCTGGAACTTCAGTCAGTGCTCTTCACCTCTCAGCCATCTCTCCAGCTATCTCCTTGATCCAGCTGTACACTGTAAACCATGGTTCCTGTTTATGTGTGTGTGTAATAAGACTGCCTAACTGTTCTGCTCTATGCAATAACTGAGCTCTCTGTTTATTTTACTATAATCAAAACTGAACTTCTGGAGTGCTACATTTTCTCCATCAGTGAGCTCAATCCACCTGTTTCCAGCTTTTCTTTCTAAGTCTATGTGTCTGATCATCTGGATTAAACATTCTATGAAATACTTCAAGGTTCAATGAAATAATAAATAAACCTTACTTACAGAAACAACTTCTATAACACTGTAAGTGATTATGTGTATGTTGCCTGAAATCATATCCAACTATAATATTATTAATAAGATTTACTTAATAATATTTTTGAACTAAGAGATTGCTATATTATTCAGAATGTTACATTCCAGTGAAGCAGAACTCTCAAAAGTATTGGGGAAGTTTGTTGAAAATCAAGGTTGAAAGCTACTTGATAATCTGAAAGTCTGCAGGCAGCAAAGGGCACTTGCTAATTGCTGAGCAAGTACCTTAGAAGAGCTAAAATAAATTTATTCAAGTCCCCAATTCATACAATGTATGATGGTGTATTCACAGTCATGATGAAGGCTCAAGAACTCCTTAAATATTCAAATTGTCTCCTTTTCAAGTGAGCTCTAGTTAGAGTTTGCTAAATGAGAAAGCAGTTAAGTATTTTGAGAACAGAATTGGCATATTATTTCCTTTAATTTATTCATTTATGAAGGTTAGCAACTAGAAGCTTGAGAAAAAATGGAAAGCATGGTAAAAAAGCAGTGGTGTATTTATCATATGTGTGTGCACACGCGTGTATGTGTAAGATTACGTGTACGTGTGAGTGCATGTGTGTATGTGCTTATAGATATTGATTCTAAATTAAAGAAATCAAATTTTCTAATATTAATATTTCACACTATACAGAGATCCTGGGTGAGGATTAATTTTTAAAATAAGTGTTGTGGCAGCCCAAACACTACCTTTATATCGGTATTTAATAAAATATTTCATATGTACAGGTTTTTTATTATAGTTTATGTTTTAGTTAGTACTCTTGGACAAATTAATAATTAAAATGCACTATTTAGATTTGGCTATTTTAGAAAATTTTTACTTCTTGTATTTGAGATGTCTAGGATATGTGTTAATATAAAAAATGATTTTAAAAAAGCCATGTAATTTTAATTATTAAAACTCAAATATTAAGGAAAGTAAATTTTTACATTTATCTCCTTTGATGCACAAATTAACTAAAGTTGATAGATTATATTAAAACACCAGTCATAGATAATAAAAGTATATATTTACTATATGTTAACAAGCTTTTATTTTAAATTTTGGTTGAATCCAATGTTATAATTTCTATCTTTGGAGATTTTTGCATGATTTATTCAGCTAATTCATTCTGTGCATCCTTCCAGATGCATGTTTATTTATTGATTCAACTAATGCAAATGATGTCCATTTTATGAGAAAAACATTTAGATTTTGCCTGGTTCATTAGAACAAAATAAGTTTAATATAGGAGATTAAGTCTCTGAGACATAAAACACATCTCTCCACATTGACTAATCCTTTTGCAAAATTTAGGGGTCAAAATTCAGCCTTATTACATTGACAAATTCATTGAAAATTCATATTTTCATTGTTGCATAATTATATAATCTGAATAAAATTGTCAACTTAGAATTCTCAATTTAGGATATTCTTCTGAGACGTAAATAGCAATTGAAATATAATTATATGTGAATAGCTAAATCAGTTTCTCTTTATTTTTTTCAAGAAAAAATGTGAATGAAAAATGGGAGAACACTAAGAATTTAACCAATAGAATTAATCTTCCTTTGCTCAGATTAGACAAAAGTAAATAAATCAGGGATTGAAATACATTGGATTTTATTGATAGTTAATAAAACAGTATGAAAATTGTAAATGCTACTCAAGTTGTGAATATTTAATTTTAACTTTGAGTAATGACCTTATGATAGTTTATGACTGATATAAAACTATATTATCTATTAGTAATGTGTTAATTCTTATTGAGTCATTGATCATAGCATTTCCAGAGAGACCCCCAAAGATATCAAGTATTGCCAAGGCTATTGGTTGTTTACCATAACCTGACTAAAAAGCCCTGTAGCTGAGAATTCCACTTATTTATTTCATAGAGAATGAAGAAGTAAGCTGGTGTACAACTAGACTTACCCCTACTGATTCATGTTCATGATATTGAAAGATACTTTGTCTTCTACTGGAGGAGAAGAGTAATTATCAATATCACCCAGCTACAACTCTTGCCCACCTACAACAGTGACCTGCCTTCAAGGTATACTGGTACAAAAGTGACACATATATAGTAGAAATAACTGGAGTAATCAACAACTTTTTGCTCAATTTAAGGCCCAATTCATGATATAGAAACTCTATCTGACACTGATAAAGTGTACAAGAACCTAAAACCTGATAGATCATGAGGACTAGGGGTAAACTTACTATTACTATCCTGCTAAAGCAATGCAAAATATAAATGATACTTAATGACATAATGCTATAAAGTGTAAAAGTGCAGTGTTCCAATCTTTCCAAAGAATCTTTCGAGACCCACAGTGGATAATTTGAAGAGACTTGAAGTATTTGGTGCATGCAATATAATATATATATATATATATATATATATATATATATTCAAGACTGAAAAATGAATTTAATAATAACCTATGTCTCATTAAATAACAGAATGTTATTTAATATATATTTTAATATATTATATTAATAATATAATATAATATATTAATATTTAAATATACAATATAAATATATATATATATATTTAATCGAGCCCTATCCACAAAAAAGTTCAGGGATCAATGTGGAAGAAGAAGTAAAAACTTGTGAGTGTTGATGGATATCTTGAAGAAACAGTCTAATTCATAAAACAGGGCTGATATACACAAGAACTCACTAAGACTGTGATAGCACTCACAAGACCCATACAAGTCCAAGCAAGACAAAATGCCATCATAGAGAATGGAAAATAGATACAAATTTCCACTCCTAACAAAGAAGCTATTGATACCTGCTGGAAAAGGAACAAATCAGTTTTTTTTTTCCAATCTAGTGTCACTGGGTGTATCAACCACAGTCCCGTAGGCCACATGTGCAATGCCTAAGAGTAGTTGGTCACCAAACTAGTATGAGTTTTAACTTCCTAATTCCTATAAAATACATTCTGTTATTTAATGAGACATAGGTTATTATTAAATTCATTTTTCAGTCTTGAAAAAATTAGAGTAAAAATTAATAGTCATCTGGCCAGAGTCTATGACCTGAACAACTAACTACTCCATACCATTAGATACTGACAGAATTACTCAATCCCTTAATTCTTATATATACTCTAAGTGTAAAGTATTCCTTTGAAATATTGACTACTGCTTTGATAAAATGATGACATTATGTTATACCATTTTCATATGAAGAAAAATATCAAATATAGAAGCATGTATAATAGTATATAACACGTGCTAAGCACCCAGTAGGAAAGCCACCAAGGTAATTATTGTTTACTAGTTATTACTACAGTTATTCTCATTCATATTCTTGTTCTATAACATAAAATATCAGGATATATAAATTTGGTATTTTCAATTAACCATGAAACATTAAACTGTTTTAAGAGTTTTATAGTCTTCTAAGCATTTTTAATCACTGACAGAGAGTATTTGCTATCATTTATTCCCAAAGACATTTAAGTAAACATCTATGAATCATGTTGTACCTTCTGGTACTGCTCACTAAATTAGGTTTATATTATTGAAGTCTACTGTCAGAAAAACATAAATAAGCTTGGAGTCCTTTATTTGTGGCTTCATCAGCTAAAATAATTAAGGATGCATGTCATTCTGAAGTGAACTGGTCTGAGATACTGTTTTTCTATTGATTTATATAGAGTAAGTTATCTAAACATAAATATAATACTCCATGGTTCTTTATATTATTATTGCTTGGTAACATTTAATTAATATGAATTTGTTGGAACAACATCATTATTTTACACATTAACATATGTACACAGATAATATCTTAACAGTTTCAGATGCAAGTCTGTTATTGCTAACAATATTAAAACATTAAAAAAATTTCAACAAGTATAGGGAAATCTGTAATTCATAATACTAGCATGTTAAAGTTAATATATATTTTAATATATATATTATATTATCTGAGATAACATGACTTTCCAGTGGAGTATATTTGTTGTTACTTTCTGATCTGCCAACAATTCACAAGTCCTTGGTAAATGAAAAAGTCTTGAATTATGATACTTTATTAAAAGCCATTTGTAGAAAATTCTTTACATATTATATTTTGTTATGAAAGGCTTTAACTATATGGCTACCTTATTGCTATTTCATCACACATTTGTCAATTTCCTACACTAATGTAAGGACAATCTAGTAGAAAAAAATATCTGCCAGAAATAATAAACTGTGTACAAAACATTTCAATAGAAAATTAAAGATTATTTCAACATTTTGAAATAACTTTAAAAAAGCAAAAATGATAATTTAGAATCTTCACACACAAGAAAACAAAGACACTAGGATATATTAATATCTTTTCTCCCATATATCACAAAATATCACATCTTTTTTTCTGAAATAACCTTGAAGTATAGGTTGATTTTAATTATTTAGAGGGTCAAGTTTATGGGATGGCTAAAGATTTAATATTAAGCAATATTATGAATAAAACTCATTCCATCAAAGAATTTAATCATCTCAGGATATTTCTACTCACAAACAGGCAAAGCAAATATTCTTTGTTCATTTATCTGATAAAAAATGAGGTAAAATCACATAGAATCCAGTTAATTGGGACCAACATGGTAAAATGCACTTTCAAATGCTCATTGACTGATTAAAATCATGTATCTTGTCTGTGTCAATTAATCTAGAACTTTTAGAAATCTATAGTTCAGATTCCTTTGTTTTTCCTGTGGTGTATGTGCGTGATGGGTATGCAGATGTGGGTGTGAGTGGCAGCTTATTTGCATATGTAGAGGTAAGAAGACAAATGTAGGCATGGATTCCTGCCTTTTACCTTGTTGAAAGAAGGTCATTCTTGCTCTGTGAGTTGATACGCCAGGTTAGCTGGCAATGACACTTCTGGAGAATCTCCTGTATCTGTTCTCATCTTGCCATGAGAACACTTGACAATAAGTGGGTGTTAGAGTCCTGCAAATGCAAACTAGCTCCCAACACTACAGTACATGTTTGTTTTCATTGGGTATATACATATCTAGAAAACTGAATATATATATATATATATATATATATATATATATATATATATATATATATATATACCTATCTGCTTAATAGCTGTATGTGATATCACATACAGCTATTAAGCAGATAGGTAAATATGAAGAATGATTTGAGGAAATCAATTTGTATCCTAAAGGGTGCCCGATATTGTCATTCCTATAAGTCATATCAATTTTGACACATGGCCTCAATTTTTTTTTTTGTTTCAAATTAACAGTTAATCGATTTGGTAGAGTGGAGAAGGTGCCTGAACTGGTCTACTCTGGTAATCAGATTGGTAAATACCCAACTGTCATCATAAGCCTCCATCCAGTAACTGATGGAAGCAGATGTAGAGATCCACAGCCAAGCACCAGGCTGAGCTCCAGGAATCCAGCTGAAGAAAGAGAAGAGGGATTCTATGAGCAAGGGACATCAAGATAATGATGAGGAAACGTATAAGGAGAACCAAACCAAACTAGTAGGAACTCATGAACTGTGGACCATTAGCTGTGGAACCTCTATGGGACTGGACTAGGCCCTCTACATAGGCTAGACAGGTGTGTAGCTTGACCTGCTTAAGGGGCCCCTGGAAGTGTGATCAGGACCTGTCCCTGCTGCATGAGTGGGCTTTTTGGAGCCCAGTGCCTATGGTGGGACACCTTATATGGCCTTAGTTTACGGGGAGGGGCTTAGATCTGCCTCATCTGAATGTACCAGGCTCTGCTGAATCCTCATGGGAGTCCTTGTCTTGGAGGAGGAGAGAATGGGGAGTGGGGTGTGGGGGGAAGGCTGGGCGAGGGGAGGGAGGACAAAGGCTCCTGTGGTTGGTATGTAAAACGAAGAGAAAATTTCTTAATTAAAAAAAAAAATGGTAGACTAGGTACCAAGGAGGTTGAATGGTGGGGGGTTAAGGGTGGGTGAAGAATGTCTGGATCTCCCTTGGAAGGGGAAATACAATATATTTTATGAGTGGACTGTGGGCAGGTGGGGATGAGAACATGAGCAATCAGGTTAGGTCAGGGGATGGGGTGGACAAAATACGGAAAGAGACTACTGTAAAGAGGGGCATTTCAGGGTCAGGGCACAACCTGACACAAGAGAATCTCCCAACAATCTACGAGGTTGACCCCAGGCAAAACTCCTAGCAATAAAGGATACATAGCCTGAACTGGATATATCCTGAGACCAGACTGGTACCGAGCCTAGTTGTTGTCAAAGAAGAATATGGATGCAGACCCACAGCCAAATGTTAGGCAGACTTTAAAGAATCCTGCAGAAGAGCGGGAGGAAGAACTATAGGAGCCAGAGGGGTCAAGGACACCACAAGAAAAGTCACAGAATCAACTAACCTGGGCTCATCGGGGCTCACAGAGACTGAAGTGACAACCAGGGATCCTGCATGGGACTGAACTAGGCACTCGGCATATATGTTACTGTTGTGTAGCTTGGTTCTCTTGTGGGACTCCTAATAGTGGAAACAGGAACTGTCTCTCATACTTTTACTGGCTTTTGGGACCCTACTCCCCATACTGGATAGCCTTGTCCAGCCTTAATAGATGGGGAGGTGCTTAATCTTACAGCAACTTGATATGCCATGTTTTGTTGATATTCATGGGAGACCTGCCCTATCCTGAACAGAAACAGTGAAAAAGTGGATTGGGGGTGGGAACAAAGGTGTATGGGGGACAGGGATTGAGAGGAGAAAAGGGAGGGGGAACTCAGGTGTGGATGTAAGATAAATAAATAAACAAATAAACACAAATGCATAAATAAATAAATTAAAAATAATTAGGTACAGAAACTGTTGTTGAGCTATCTTTATTGACATAAATTCTATCTATTTTCAAATCGTATTTTCTTATGGACCAACAAACTGCCAGATACAATTAAGTCAATACCAAATAACAGATTCAATTTATCATCCTTCTTTATATTCTTAATTTTTTCATTGGTTAATAAAATCAATAAATTACTTATTAACCACAAGAATATAATTTACCATTGTAACATGGAAAGAGAAAAAATTTTTTCACCTGTAAATCTATGTAAATTAATGAATATAATATGTAGTAGTATTCTCACATCAAAGTATTCCCACTTGTCTATAGAACAATAAGGTATCAGATAACTTCAAATTTTGCTATGGAAGATAATATCCAGATCATTTTACCTATATCTGGTAAGAATTTCATAGGTCAACATCCAGTTCTTGATTCTCTTTTTGCTATTTCAATTATTCTCTCCTAGCTTTATACTATTACTCTTCTGGATTCAGCTCTAAATATTTTTCTAATTCACACAGCAGCATACATTTAATTGTAAACATGTTATCAATTAGTAATTGACTATGTTATGCTTAATGCAGGTGAGGCATCAATGAATCCTACTTGATTGGACTGACAAGGTATTTCAAGTTTGTGATCTGAGAAGAAATCAGAAGCCATTTAATACATGTGAAATACTGAGACTTCTAAAAGAAAAGAATAGACATGCTTAAGCACACATACACACATACACACACACACACACACCCTTGAAAATTAAAACTCTTTTTTGCTACATAAACTAGTTTAAATTAAGCACAGTTAACAATAACTATAAATGTTATTGTCATCTAGAATTATTTGACAAGAAGTCTTTATATTTTCAGGATTCTTCTATTAATTTATTTTTCAAGATTTTCAGCATATAATAGAAATTGACATAAAAGACTCTGAATGAATCATTTTTCTCTAACAAAGAAGGGATAAGAAAGCTGTCCCAGAATTTCTTCCTACTATTTATAGTTCTGGTAAATGTAAATATGTTTATACAGTTATTGTAAGAATTTATTTGTAACTAACATATAATTATGTTCTAGTACAATTATTAAATGTAATATACAATAATAAATCCTAAAAAAGATAGCAAGCCTAACTTAAATGGAACAACTTAACTTAATTGTCACTTGATTTTTGTAATTAACTGTAAGGATATATTTTTCTGTACCTCAGAAAATGACAATGCTTTAATTTGTATAGTAAGAGAGGCCTTTTCTATTTATATGACCTCATGGTTATGAATCATTTTCATATTTATTTCAAATTCTAGGTATCATAGCTACAATTTACCCAACAATATTTTCAAAAACATTATGCTCTAGTTTATCAAGGAGATGCTGAACAAAATGCATGCATGTGGTGAAACATGATATCTTATTTAGGAATAAAGGCAAGAATTTCTCCAAGTTGAAAGCAAGTGAAATCATGACTCAAACAAATGACATAGTGTACAAAAATTAAGGCAATAAATTTTATATACCGGACTGTATTTATAAAAAAGTTATCATTTTAATGAACATAAAGCCCCATTTGCCAAATATGTATAATTCTAAATATTTATTTTCCTTTGATGCCACAAAAACATAAATAATTTTTTTTTAAAAAAATGACTAATGGAAAGGTATTGCAATAATAGAGATTACTTGTCCAATCTATATACTAGCAAAACACCTTAAGCCTTTCCAACCACAACCTCACTGTCAGAAAGACAAAATGTTATCACCCCTTTTTGTCTGCTGTCTATAGATAATCATTGTGTGATGTGCATATAATCAAAGAATGAGAGCTATGTGCTTTTAGGAATGTACTATGCTTTTATGTAGCTTCATAACCAAATAACAAGCCCGGAAATGTATAGAGTAAGATTATTTTAAGCTGGAAAATTGTCCAAATACATCATAAAAACTATTTGTCTGATCTTTAGTCACATCACAGATACAGCTTCAAAATATCATGGGAAGTTAACTTCTATCTGTAGAAATGGTAATGCCTGCTGAAGACAGGACATGGAGATTAATGCATAAATCCCCTGTACTACTGACATAGTCATTGGAAGTAAGCTTGTTACTTCCTCCTGAGATAAAGAATTTAGTACTTTAACATTTCAGCATTGTATCTGTCACAGAAATAGTCATGATAAGAAAAGAAAAAAGTTTACTGATTAAAAAAGAAACTGCTGAACCAATGGAGATTAGCGAAAGTTTTCTATGTAGGGTTACAAAATATGTTTTTGCAATTTCCTGTAGCTTCTTTGTTCATTATTTATTTGTTATTTATATGAGCTTTTCGAATGTGTGCACATGTAGATTTGAGTAAGTAGAGGTAGGTATATGTGTGCCGTGTGTGTTTGTGTGTGTGTGTGTGTGTGTGTGTGTGTGTGTGTGTGTGTAAGAGAGAGAGAGAGAGATTGACAGAGGACAACCTTAGATGTCACTCCTAGTCTTTCTCCTTGTTTGAGACAGGGTCTCTTGTTCACTTCTTTTCCTATTTTTAATCTCCTATCATTCTGTTGTCTAATTGCTATAGCTAAGATTTCAAGCACAGTGTCCAGTAGGAGAGGCAGTAGTGGATGTCCTGGTCTCACTTCTGATTTTTAGAGGAAATGTTCTTGTTTTGTCTCCATTTAATGTAATGCTAGATATAGGTTTGTTGGATGTAGCCCTTATTATTGTGAAATGTGTTCTATTTACTCCTAAAGTTTCCTTAACTTTTATAAGTTAATATATGAAGTTTTCTGTGAAGGCATGCTAATCCTTGTTGTATACATTCTGAGCATCAGTTGAAATAATTCTATATGGTGTCTCTTCCTAAGTTTATGTCTATGTTGTATTACATTTATTCATTTACATATGCTGAGTCATCCTAGCCTTTTGTCCTAGTAGCCAAAAGCCTGAGCTCCGGTGTCCTCAGGTCCCGCAGAAGCCAGAGAGGCCTGGTTTCCCTGTGGGCTTGCCTTCTATCTATTTATCTATCTATATGCCTCTCTCTACTTATTTTACTTCGCTTTTCTATAGACTTAATGAATTTTCAAATTCTAAGTAAAAAGTATGTTTGCTGAAGATCTTTCTGGACCATACAGAGCACTATAATTAACAATGTTGGTTCTTCTAACTGTGAATATGATGTAGCAACATATTTATTGTATTTTCCTTAATTCAACTCAGTCTTATTTTTTCTGGTTTCAACGCATACTGATTGTTCAACTTTTATTAGATTTATGTCTCAACGTTGGATGATGCCAACGTTATTTTTAGTTACACTACTTCTCAAAAATTTAGATTTCTTTTTTCATTTTTTATATGCATGTGTGACTCCCTTAGTTCATGTGTACCGAGAAAGGATGAGATCTACTGGATTAGAGTTATGGGCTATTGTGGGGATTAACAAGGCAACTCCATGTAGTTTATCTGGTGGTTATTTATTTTGGGGTAACTTACAGCCAGTAAAGGGGTTGGTTACAGGATTCGGGAGAGGTGAAGTGTAGTCCAGCAGGTTTCTCTGGAGAATTCTGCTCAGTCTACCACCCAGCATCCGGGTTCATGAGGAACCAAGAGAAACAGTATGTCTGGATTTTGGCTTTTAAGGGTTCCTGTCCTCACCATACCCCAGGGGCAGGTTCTAGGTAGGTGTGGCAGTTACTAGCTGCCTCACTGGGGCGGTGCATCAAGGTCAAAGCTAGAGCAGTTACCCACTACAATGGGCAGTAACAGTCCTTTAAGTTCTATGCCTTCCAACTTATTGCCAAAATGTGTTTACTAATCTGAAGAAATGGAGGGCTGGAGAAATGGTATAGCAGTTAAACATTCAGTGCTCATGCAAAAAAACAAGATTTTTCTCCCAGAACCCACATCAGGAAACTGACAGCTACCTGTTTGTAGGCCAAGTAAATGCTCGGAATTTATTGTTTTTAGGCTTTGTTAAGATTAATTGATGCCTGGCGGTGGTGGCCTACGCCTTTAATCCCATCACTGGGGAGGCAGAGCCAGGTGGATCTCTGTGAGTTCAAGACCAGCTTGGGATTCAGAGTGAATTTCAGGAAAGGCACAAAGCTACACAAAGAAACCTTGTCTTGAAAAAACAAAAAACAAACAAACAAACAAAAAGATTAACTGGACTCTTAATTAACTACTACAGAATACTATATTATGATTCATTATAATAATATGATTCATGAATATATTATGATTTCTGAACTAAATGTGTTATTTATTTACCAAAATTTTAAAAGATTCCTACCTATTAGAAGGCCTTAAATCAAATCTTTCCAATTCCCCAGCAGTGAAATCTGTTTAATTCTTAATCTTCTCAGAAGTTAGAAAGTTTATCCATGCTGGCTCTAGCTGGCCATTTGAAGCTAGGTAAAACTTATATAATAGCAGCAAATTAAAGCCAGCACTAACTTACAGGAGGAGGAGGAAGGAATTTCCCACATCCTCCAAAAGCTACAATACAAAAGGAACTGTTAATATTTATAGCTGATTAATAATGATTGTATAAGAAAGACATGAGATATAAAGTATAATTATTTATATATGCATATATATATGCATATATATATATATATATGTCAGAATTTGTGCAATGGTTGTGTTGTGAATTTGCTTCATTTTACTTGTGATTTCCAGTTCCAAAAGAAAGGGGTCTAATAGGGGGAGTTAAGAGAGCATAATCATATATGTCTCTCATAGGAGCAGAAGGAGGGATTATTTGTAGGTAGAAACTAGCCAAACAAGACTTGGGAGAGGGCTGGAAGGGCAAAGGAGAAAGGGATGAATTAGAACACTTATATGACATAGATTTCATAATAAAGTCTATTACTTTGCATGGTAAGTCATAAAGTTAATTAAAATTACAGAGGATAACCCTACACCCAGGAGAATATGGGAAGCACAAATTCCACTCAGTGGAATATTATTTTGAAAAAAGAGAACACTAGTTGATGGTGTGAGATTAAGTTTGATCTTGGGGAACTTGGGGAAGCATGACTATAATCAAAATAGATTGTATGAAATCCTCAATGATCTAATGAAAATAATACATTTTGAAAGAAGAATTATAAAAAATGGAGTTATGCACATTCTAGTTACCACTATAATAGGCTACAAAAGAGGATAAATGGGAGATATAATTTTTTTAAAGACACAAAATTAAATGTTATAAAGACTATGACATAAGAAATTGGGGAAGGCTTTAGAGCATAGGTTCTATAAATCTACTTTTAATATAGGCAAAACATAATTTTTCTGTTGTTCTACTATCATCAATATATCATACCAATATAATACCCAGTAGGATTCTCAAAATCATAGTTTATTATACTTGTTTTGAAAAAATATTATTGTATATTCAGTGAACCAATTGTTGGATTGATAATATTTTCTTTCAACTGTGTCATTCTCTTTGACCATATGCTTTAGCCCATTAATTTTCCTGTGTCTTTTCTCCTGACTCAAACTACATTGCTTCAGTATTGTATACTGATGTCATATTTTTCTTATTCATTTATGGACCTCTAGTCTGATTCAGGAACTTGTCTACTATGACTAGTGCCACATTAAACATGGATTATTTTATCAGTTCCTAGCATTGTTTTGGCAGGAAAATAAAGTAGTTTTATTTTTAGATTTGGAAACAAAGCAATTCCATACTGATTTCTACTGAATCGAAATAAATTTACATTCTAGTCAGCAACTTAAAATGTGATGCTTTCTCTGAGACTTCAGAATTATTTGTCCTTGTTTGCTTCTTTAAAGACAGACACTCCAAATGAGATGAAACGAAATCTCAAGGTAATATTGAATTGCATATCCCTGAAGATTAAGGAAAATGAAAAATTTTAAATGTTATTTACTGACAAAATGTATTTATTCTCTTTCAAATGCATGCTCATATAATTTATTCATTCATTTATTTGTTCATTTTGGTATGTAATTTCTTCAGAATTTGGCTTGCCTTTGATGTTAATCATGTTATATGATTGAAAACTAAAAAGGGGCCGGGAAGCAGTGGCGTATGCCTTTAATCCCAGAACTTGGGAGGCAGAGCCAGGTGGATCTCTGTGACTTTGAGGCCAGCCTGGTTTACAGGGCAAGATCCAGGACAGACACCAAAACTACACAGAGAAACCCGGTTTAAAAAAATAAATAAATAAAATACAAAGCAGAAAACAACAACAAAAAAAAAACCTAAAAGGGCCATAAGACAAAATAATAAAATATATGTGACATGAATGTAGCATGGGAAGATTTATGTAGTAAAGAAGGAGATAAGCAAGTGTCAGGAGATGCCATGCGACCTTTAGAGGAAAACTGTGATGTTGATTGATGTTTTTTTCACATATGTTCAATTAGGAAAACAGCTGGAGTTGAAAACATAAGTTGATTTTTTTTCTTTACAAGTGTCAGGTACACTCATCAGAAAATGGCTTTACTGGTCTACTTTAGAAAAGAAGCAATTTAACAAAACATATATTCATAGAAATATAAAATTATTAAACTAAGTTAGAACTCAACAAATAAAAGATTTAGAATTAATAAACCTAAAATATTAACACTCACAAAAGGATATGTAATATTTTATGAACAAAATACACTAGCATATATATGAAACCATTCAGAAATCATATGAGGAAGTTTATAATTATTTTAACTCAAAATTTTTAGGGCTACAAAATTAAAAGAAGACTTAACAAAGAGTGGTTGATGAAAATAGATTCTGGAATTAAAATAAAAAATTAAGATAAGTGTGACCTATGTTGTTTTTTACTCTTTGCGCTTCTGGGGGGCCTGCCACTCAGCTCCCAAAAAAATCACACACTGAGGCTTATTCTTACTTATAAATGCCTGCCTTAGCTTGGCTTGTTTCTTGCCAATTTTCCTTAAATTATCCCATTTTTTACTGCTGGGCTTTTACCTTTTTCTATGACTGTAAATGTTTTTTTTCTTACTTTGTTGCTGGCTGTGTAGCTGGGTGCCTGGCCCCTTGTGTCCTCTTCCTTCTCTAGCTCCTTCATCTCTCTTGTGTTTCTTCTTCTATTTATACTTTCTGACTGTCAGCTCCACCTAATCCTTTCTCTTGCCTTGCTATTGACCATTCAGCTTTTTATTAGACAAATCTGGTGTTTTAGTCAGGCACAGTAACATAGTTTCACAGAGTTAAACAAATGCAATATAAAAGAATGCAGCACATCTTTGCATCATTAAACAAATGTTCCACAGCATAAATAAATGTAACACACCTTAAAATAATATTATACAACAGACTAATAAAAATATTACTTTTAATGAAGCTACACTGTACTAAGCAATTTGTGGCTCAAAGTTCTCTCACATATTTTACCACAGATAATCTTCAATGATTTGATAAATGAAAATATAAAGTGTAGTTTTCATATATACAAAGGTTGTTAAAAGGTCAGTGTTTCATGAAGAGAAGGGACATGTCTCTTCCATGGTCTTGTACTTATCTCCCAAAGGTGTCAGTTGTAAGTAACATATTCTATACTTAAAGCTATAGAGGTTTGTCCCTAGAGTTCAAAGCATCCGCAAATAGCACACTACCTAACAATTTTATTTTTAAGAAAGGGCTTTATAAAATTTCACTCCTATGAAAGTTTTCTCCTTTTTAATCAACATTGTACAAATTAAGGATTGTTTTCTCTATCATAAGATACACACCATAAATAATAATTCATTTTTGCCATAAAACCTATTTGTGGCTAATTTCAATATGATCAAATTGACAAATACTTTAGAAACCCTGAAGTTCATAAGAGTGAAAAAATTCTTTAACAATTCTTCAATTAGATATTTGGAATTTCTTATTTCAAATTCCATGTTGGTTCTGGAGAGAAACAAATAAATCATGGCATATCTGAAAGTCTTCTACTCTCGTGTTGATATTTATGTCTGTATACATAGAAGCAAGGCTGCTGTTGACGTCATTCACTTTTTTTTTTTTTTTTTTTTTTTTTTTTTTTTGGTTTTTTCGAGACAGGGTTTCTCTGTGTAGCTTTGCGCCTTTCCTGGGACTCACTTGGTAGTCCAGGCTGGCCTCGAACTCACAGAGATCCACCTGGCTCTGCCTCCCGAGTGCTGGGATTAAAGGCGTGCGCCACCACCGCCCGGCTCTGACGTCATTCACTTTTAAATCCATTCAGTGAAATGCCCTCAAGTGCTTATTTGGTGCCATCGGTGTTTATCTTTTTCATTCTTCAATATAAAGGCACAATGTTAAATTTTTTGTGGGTTTCCAGACATCAGTGGTCTATAGTGCAGCCTTTTAGCTTTTAGCCATTAATAATTAGATTGTCTTTACATCTATTATTTCTTTTTCACTTTTTGAGCTTCACGGTTTATTGTTATAGCACTGTATAATTCTATGTTCTTCTCCATGAAATTACTTGGGGAAATAGATTTAAAACTATGTTTCAATAATTCTCCACCTCTTCTCCATCCTCTTCCTTCCCTAATACCTCAGTATTTCTTTTGATGTTATAAAAACAACAGGACCAAAATCAACTTGTGGAGAAAAGTGTTTATTTCATCTTACAGTCTTTAGTCCCTCCTCCCCGGTGGAACTCAAGGAAGAAGGTTGGAGGCAGTAAATGATGCTTACTGGTTTCTTCCAAATGGTTGTTCAGCCTGCCTTCTTATTCCATGCAGGACCACAGAACCTTTGGAATGGGCCCATCCACAACAATCACTAACTAAATATTCACAACAGGCCAATCAGTTGGGGACATTTTTTTTCAATTGAGGTTCCCTCTTGTGAAGTAACTTCAGCTTGTGGGTATATGAAATAAAATAATTAGCATTAATATTGTCCTCCTCTTTGTCTTCTACTTGACTTCAAAATGATTGCTCATATACAGACATTAACATTATGTCAGTATTTCAGCCTAAAACCTAGCATGTAACCATCACACAAGTCAATAAATAGAAACTTGCAAGTATCCTGCTCAGGCCCTTGTATATCTGGAAATGATTCCTCACTTTCTGCTGCTTTACTCAGGTGTAACCATTGTTAGTGGTGTTGATGACCCAGGATCTAATTTTTTTTTTCTTTATTAAATTTTCTACTCACACCTCATGCTATCCACAGACTCCCCTCCTCCTTCCTCCCACGCCCCAGCCCTCTTTCCCAAGCCACCCTGCAGCCCCACATCCCCCAAATCGAGGTCTCCCATGGGGAGTCAGCAGAGCCCAGCACACTGAGCCTAAGCAGGTCCAAACCCCTTCCCACTGCACCAAGGCTGTGCAAGGTGTCACACCACAGGCACCGGATTCCCAGAACCCTGACCATAGACCAGGGACAGATCCTGATCCCCCTGCCTGGGTGCCCCCCAAACAGTTCGAGACAAACAACTGTCTTCCGTTTCCAGAGGGCCTAGTCGAGTCCCATGGGGGCTCCACAGCCACCAGTCTACAGTTTATGGGTTTCCACTAGTTTGGCCAGTCATCTCTGCACATCCTCCCATCATGATCTCGACTTCCCTCACCTGCAGTCTCTCTCCTCTCTCTCATTTGGATTCCCAGAACTCAGCCTGGTGCCTGGCTGTGGATCTCTGTATCTGTCTCCATCTGTCACAGAACAAAGGCTCTATGATGACAGCTAGGTTATTTGCTAGGCTGGTCACCAGAGTAGACCGGTCCAGGCACCCTCTGGACCACTGCCAGCAGACCAAGGTGGGGTCAACCCTGTGGATTCCTGAGAGCCTCCCCCGCACCCTGCCTCTTCCTATTCCCATGATGTCTTCATCTATCATGGTATCTTCCTCCCTGCCCTCCAACTCTGTCCCTGTTCCAGCTTGACCCTCCCATTTCCCTATGTTCTCATCCCCCACTCCTCATCATCTGCCACCTCCCCACACCCAGTCCACTCATGTGGACTCTCATCTACTTCTTCACAGGGTCATCCATGTGTCCCTCTTAGGGTCTTTTCCTGTTAGCTAGCCTCTCTGGAGTTGTGGGTTACAGTCTAGCCATCCCTTCCCTCCCATTTAGTATCCACTTATGAGTGAGTACATACTATGTTTGTCCTTCTGAATTAACCCAGGATCTAATTACTTGACTCTAGTTCAGTTCAGCCCAGCTCAAGTGTTTTGGTTCTATTTTTTTTAACTTCTTTATATATCTTAGATGTTAATCTTTTGTCAGATATGTATATCTATATATTGATATCAATTTATATAGAGATATATTCATGTTGAAGTTTTTTCTTTGAGAATATTTTCATGCAGTATTTTTTAATTGAAAATATTTTTATAAAATATATTCTGATTATGGTTTCCCATAACGCACCTCCTTATAGATCTCTCAAACCTCCCCACCAACAGAATCCACACATTTTTTCATTAAAAAACAAAAATGAATCCAAAAAAAGAAAAGAAAAGAAAAAGAAAGAATAATATAAAATAAAGACAATCTTGAATATGACAAAGCAAATAGAAAAATATAGAGACAAAAAAAACAAGAAACTCAGAGATACAGACAGACACACTCAAATTCTATAAAGAAACAAAAATCAGAACCATAATATATAAGGGAAATCCCTGTGTGTGGGGGAGGCAGGGCAGATAAAGCATAATGAGACAACAAAACAAAACAAAATGAACAAAACATCACATTTATTTTGTGTTGGCTATCTATGGCTAGGCACGGGGCCTGCTCTTAAGTGCTGTGTGTATACCCATGGAGACTTTGTTGAAAACACATTTTTTCCTTTGCAGATTTTTATCATTTGGAGAGCTCTGCTAGGTTAGGGATGGGGGCTTTGTCTGCTTCCCTTCTCAGTGCTGTGACCGCATCTGGCTGAGACCTATGCAGACACTGTGCTTACTATCACAGGATAGTAACTTCATACATTCATCAGCCATGCTGTGTCTTTAAGGACTTGTTTCCTTAATGTCTTCCATTCCCTCTGACTCTTATAATCCTTCTGCCTCTTTTTTTTTTGGGGGGGGGTCGAGACAGGGTTTCTCTGTGTAGCTTTGCGCCTTTCCTGGGACTCACTTGGTAGTCCAGGCTGGCCTCGAACTCACAGAGATCCGCCTGGCTCTGCCTCCCGAGTGCTGGGATTAAAGGCGTGTGCCACCACCGCCCGGCTCTGCCTCTTCTTGCACAGTGTTTTGTGTTCCTTGAGTGGCTAGGATTTGATAGATACATATCATTTAGGACTGAGTGTTCCAAGGTGACTCTCTGATTTGATAGAGACATATCATTTAGGACTGAGTGTTCCAATGTCACTCTCTGCACAATGTCCAGTTGTGATTCTCTAGATTTATTCCCATCCACTGCAGAAGGAAGCTTTTCTGATGATGGCTGAGCAAGACACTGATCTTTTTTTTTTTAAAGAAATTATTTTGTAGGCTATTTATTTTGGGGACTGCTTCTTCTGTGGTGTAGAAATTTTAAATTTCAGGTGTTTCTCTTTAGTGATAGTTTTATTTCCTAAGCTACCTAGTAATTTTCAAGAACTTCTTATTCATGCCAAGATTTGGAATAGCTTCTAAGCTTCAGGCCTCATAGCAAGAGTTTTTAAATCCACTCTGAATTGGTTTCTGTAAGGGTGAGACACTAGGATCTAGTTTTATGTTTCTATGTGATACCCAATGTATTCTTCTAGCATCTTCGTATAAATCAAGCATCTATAGTTCAATGCTTTGTATTTGGATCTTCAATTATCTAGATCTATATCTGTCTTTTTGTGTCGGTACATTCCTGGTGTTGGTATTATGGATCTGTAGAATGTATGACTTGAAACAGGGATGTTGATATCCTCAGCATTGTTCTTTTGCTCTAGATTTCAGTAGCTATTTGGCACTATTTGTGGTTCCTTATGGATTTTATCATTACCTTCTTCTTTGCTTTTTAATAATATCATTTAAATTTTGATGCTAATTATATTGAATATGTAAGTTGCTTTCTGCAAGATTGCCATTTCCACAGAGTTAAGTATGAAATTCCATGTACAGAGGTTTATCTACATTTTAGTTCCTTCACCTTCTTCCCTCCTATGTTTGAATCTTTTCACTGTAAGGATCTTTACATTCTTTTATTGTGGAGGGGAGGTTATGAGATTATTTCCCTAATTTCATCCTCAGTGTGCCCATTGTAAGTATAAAGGAAGGTTATTGATGATAGTTTGTTGATTTTTGTATTCTGCTAATTTTCTGAAAATGTACATCTCTTTTAATCTTTCAGTAGAACTCTTAGGTTCTCTTATAAACCATACACAAATAAAGATAAGTTGGTATCCTATTTTTCTATTTCTTTTTGTTTTGTTTTAGTTATTCAAGACAGAGTTACTCAGTGTAGCCCTGGCTGTCCTGGAACTCACTATGTAGATCAGGCCGGCCTTGAACTCACAGAGATCTGCTTGATTCTGCCTCCCAAGTGCTGGAATTAAAGGTGTGCACCACCAACAAAAAATCTCTTTTTCTATTTGTAAACATTTACTTTTGTTTTCTTATTTTTCTAACTGTGACCTCAGTAGCTATATTAAGAATGAAAACTGTATACTCTTATTCTGGATTTTAGTAGAATGATTTGAATTTTCTCCTATTGGTACTAACAGTGGCTAGTATTTTGTTTTATATTCCTTATATTTGGCAATATTTCTTTTCTTACTATTTTCTTAGGATTTGATAATGAAAGCATGCTGTATTTTGTCAAAAGACTTTTCATGGTCTGTTGAAGAGATCATGTGATTTGTGTCCCTCTGTCTCTTTATATGCAGTGCTACATTTTGGCTTTTCAACTGTTGATTCATCCTTGAAACTTTAGAGTGCAGATCACTTTATCATGGAGAATTATCATTTTATTGTTTTTCAAACTTGTTTCGCTGAAAATATTGTCATTTATAGCATCCAGAAAGATTGGCCTATGATTTCCTTTTTCTGTGTGTGTCTCCTGTTTTGGTAGTAAGGAATTACAAGCTTTGTCAATGAGTTTGAAATTATTCATTCTGTTTCTAGTTTATGAGTGGTATAGGGAACATTCATATTAGTTTTTTAATTATTTTTCTGATAGAATTCAACAGTGAGTTCTCCTAGTGCTGGAACATTTATTTATTTATGCATGAGAAAGCTTATCACTGCTTCAGTCACATTGCTTGTTTTCCTGTTCATTTAATTTAAAAACATAGCATTTTTTAGAAAGGAATTTATTTGTTTAAACATCTGAGTTTTTGACTATAGGTTTTAATTTATGTTCTCAAGGATTTTCTGAATTTCATTGGTATGTATCATCATGTGTCCTTTTCATTTTTAACTTGTTAGTTTCAGACTTTACTCCCTTTTTCTTACTTTTATTAAGATTTTGTCCATGTTTTTCACCTTTGCAAAGAATCAACATTTTGTTTCACTGATTTTGTTTTCATTTCTCTTTCATGAAAATTTCTGACTGCTCTTTTTTTTTCACATATGTATGAGTGTCTGTGGTATCGTTCATATGTGCATTCATGTGTGCATGTGTGTGGGTAGACATGTATATGAAAGTACATGTGCAGGTACATGTGGACATGTGTATAGGTGCATGTGCATATGTGTCAGATGCATGTGGAGGCCATAGGGAGAAAGTACTGATATATTTTTAACCTTGCTCCTATTGGATTCACCTTCCTATGATATGTGAGCTTTCTCCAAACAGGCACAATCCATCCATTTAAAATGTCAAGTTAAGGATGCCTATTCCTTGAGAGACATAGAAGTGAAAGCTTTTTTAGCTGAAAAATCCTTTCAAACGTAAAATGAACATGGGTTTTTTGTCCGTTGTAGCATCAAGATAGAGCAAACGACTGAAGATCCTGCTCATAATAGTGGAGACAGCTTCAAGCAGCTCAGGCATCCGGAAGGATCACTATTTAGGGGAAAAGATACTTACAGTGACCAGACGTCATGTATCAAATTGATGACATTATTTCCATAGAGCCCCAATCACCATCAGCTCTCTGACTTACAAATGACAGAAAATTGTAAGCTCAGAATCTGTGGGTTAAAGCTGGTTTTAGTTGTCTTGTAGAATTAACTACTCGTGGAAGAGAAAGCATTCTCAGAAACACTGGCTGACTGGAATTCACTGACTGTAGATGTAACCAACCATCTTATTAAATAAGAAACACAGAATCAATGCAAAGAAGAAAGCCAAGAGGTCAGAGCTAAGAGCTAAAAATCTTACCCTTCCTCTCGTGGTGGTCCTACCTCTCCGAAAGAGATCTACTTCCTGTGTCTGTCTTTTTTTTATAGAGTTTCTGTTCTGCCTTCTCATTGGTTGTAAATCCAACCACATGACCTCCTAGTCACTGCCTGTCTGTACAGACCTTCAGGTCTTCTATGGTTGGTATTGAGATTAAAGGCATGTGTCTCCAATGCTGGCTGTATCCTTGAACACACAGAGATCTACCTAGCTCTGCCTACCAAGTGCTGGGATTAAAGGCGTGCACCACCACCGCCCAGCTTTCCTATGGCTTGCTAATAGCTCTGACCCCCAGGCAACTTTATTTATTAACATACAAATAACATTTTAGTACAAATAAAATATCACTATAATTGACCTCACAAAGAAGGGGTATTATGAACTCTGTTTCAGCTTCGGTACTAGGAGAAGTGCTTGCAAAGAGCAAGAGTTGACATTTGTTCCTTGTGTATGTTGATTATTTCAGTTACATGATATCTAAAATTGTGGTGATGAATATAATTATTTCGAGTAGGCTGTTTTATTATTTTTTGTTGAAAAATAATATTCATACAATAAAAAAGAAAGTTAAAGCAAAAAAGAAACTTATGCCAAAATTACGTAATTATGTATCAAGGTAAATGACATTTTCTCTTACCTAATATTGTAGATCAGTTTTATTACACTTAATGCTCCAACATACAAATAATTTGATAAGCATAATACCATGAAATTCTAGTTTACATATACCATCTAGAAATATGCTGTAGTCAGTTATTTTGAAGTATTTGCAGATAAAAAAATACCATTATCACCAAGGATAAGGACAGTATTTGATAAGAAAAATCTCATAGTTCCATAAATCTTCTCCCTGCCTCCCTGGAGCACAGTGTTATCTTGATGAAGTTAGGAAGTAAAACACAATCATTTCCTGTGGTATGTTTCTAGAAATACAACTTACCTGAGAAGCAATACTTAACACTATCAAGGACTTTTTCATCCAAAATCCGTGTTTCTCAGAATTTATTCACTGATGATAATCTGTATACTGAACAGTTTTAAATAAAGTTTAGCTTTAGATGGAAGATAAAGAGAATCAAACTATTCTACTGTGTCCTCAGGTTTATACACACTCCAGCTTTTCTCTCCCCAAATGCTGCTTAAATGGAAATTGAGGCCAAAAGATTCTAAGCACATGGCTTAAGAAAAAAAAATGAATAGTGATTTGCAAGGTCAGGTGGTATTATGGGGACAAACATATGAATCCTGTTGTGGAATACTATTTGAAAGTCAAGAGAGTTAAAAAGAAACTGTTTTCTATGTTAAGAATGGGAAAAATAACAATGCAGGATGCTAGGGCTCTCTATACTGCTACCTTAGAAGGCTTGAAGTTAGAAGCAAAATATGGAAAGATAAATGATTTAACTGGCATCGATATAATAGCAATAATAATTACTGTCAGTATGGTAATTAATATCTTATCAATAATAGTCTTGGTGATTTTTCTGTGCTAAATATGACAAGTGATTAATAGCAGGTAGGCCTTGGAAATATATAATAATGAAAAAAAGAAAAATTCTCAGACAAAGACAGAGGAATTTAGAGAAGAATTCACCACAACATTGCATTGGGAAACTGGAGAGGAATGGTCTAAAGTTATTAGAACACCAACTTTAATATATCCAGTTATTGCTCAACAACAACCACCAGATGATATGTATCCCCAAGGCTGTGAACAAGTTAATTGGAATCCTGTAGATATGTTAGACTTAAAAAGATTTGATGAAGCAGTAGTTTCATATGATATGCATTCACCTTTTGTAAGACATACGTTAAATTTATGGGCACCTAGGAATAAAATTATTCCACAAGACTGGAAGGATTTATTTTCAGCAGTATTAGAAGCTGGTCCTAATTACAACAGTTTTTTCATGGAATCAGACAACAGGAAATAATTTTGAGAACACAATACCCACATTCCCAAGAGATGGGAAGAATGACATTTGGCATTTGGTGGGTTATAGATGTTGTCATCATTTATGGGGGTTGTTTATTAATTATTACTGGGAAAATTATACAAATGATATTACATTCAGGGATCTTTTTGAAAAAATAAGGAAGAGAAGGGGATATAGGAATGATAAGATGGAAGGGTAGATTACTGGATCTACTTTAAATAATAGAGTAGATTATTGAATAATATATACTAATAAAATAATATAAACCAAGGAAAAACTATTGATCTAAAATATTTTGTATTTGTAAGAACTTTTGTTTATTGACACAATTTTAAAATAATTTTTGTTTCAACATACTGCATGTATTTTTCTGTTCTTGTTTGGGAGATTTTGTATATTGATAAAAATTTAAGATTATTTTTGTTATAACGTATTGTATATATGTTTCTATTTTTGTTTGAGGTATTGTGCCTATGCAATTCATTTAGAAATACAGGTTGAAGTTCTAGTTTTTGAAAGCTATTATTATAAACTATATAGGTTAATCAGGAAACATAAGTTAGTGGTTAGTCATTTATAACAATCAAAATTGTGGATACATTAGGTATGCCTTCCAGATCATATAGAGTTATATTTTAGATAGATAGTTGGTTTTTCAAACATTTCAAAGACCTACAGAATATGACATTTGAAATGTTTTGTTAATTTAGGGCTTTTCATGACAATGAGACATATCTGCTCATAGCAGCACAAATTTACTTCAGAGATGATGGGGGTTGAAGAAACTTCTTATGGAACTTCTTTTCAATGTGGCAAAGCTAGCCATTTGGGCAAGAACCTGCTTTTTCCTGGACTGATTGACAGTATGTTGTATAAACTGGGCATGCAGTACCCATGGGAAAGTGACCACTGAACTTTTCCAAAACAAGGCAGGATGGTCCTTCAGGTTTCATCCATCACAGAAGAAACTGCCCATTCTGCAGGACACAGAGGAAAGTGACTGACAACCTTCTTTGACTTGTATCAGTAAGGGTGAGACAAAAGACAGAATTTCTGTATGATAGAATCTGTTTGGAAGATGGTATTTTCAAAATCCAAATATGTAGGATATATGCTTTTCCTTATAAACAACATCCTTGTTTAAATGTCTCTTCTTAAACTGAAGGAAACTCCCCAGGCCAGTGATTCCTCATGTAGGTCCAGTAAGAAGAAAAAAAAAGCCACCAATTTTGGTTCCATTGCAAGGAATCAAATATGCAACTACCACAAAGATAGTTCCTATTTGTGAATATATCACTTACTATAGTGTGCATTTATTTAATAAATTCATATAATAAGAAGGTCAACTCTCAAGCCAAACTGAAAGATCATTCTTCACACACGTGGCTCTTTGATGATTATTAAATATATTTAATCTTATTGATGTTAATGGCTGATATACTACCATATTTAGATTATTCAATTCTGGAACTAATAGTTACTAAATAAAAATATTGGCAAACAAAGAATGAGCCTTCTTTGCTGACGTTGCTAGGAGGCAATGTGGTCAAAATATTTTGAACCTGCCCTATTTCTAAACAAGCAGATTTTAAACATTTTGTAGAGGTAAAGCACGTAAATGTGAAGAAATGCAAACCTTGATGATTACATCAGTGTTTTACCAACCATTGTCTTTGAGCACTCTAACATGTGATATTGCTCCTAGAGAATAAAGATTTAGTTCTATGTCTAAGGATATGGCTCAGTGGTAGTATATTTAGTTAGCATATAGGAAATTCTTGATACAAACTCTAGCACAGACAAAAAAGTCTACCCCTAAAATGTGCTTATAATAGATGATGTATGTTCATTTTGGCCATGACATAGAACAAAATTCCATAATTTCATTTGAGTAAAGACAGGGTAATATGTCCTATTAAGTTTATCATACATCCAGAGCAACATTTGTTTTATACTACTTTATTATAAGTAAAAATAAATAAAAATTTTACAAATGTCTAATAAGTTGGCTTACGAAGAAATGAGACTGTCAGCATGAACTACACCTATTATTTATGAGAAGGGTGGTGCAGACTGACTCCATCTAGTCCATAACAGAAGGATTTTGGCATCATATAGAGTAAGTTGACTTATCAGAAGCTCCATGAAAATTGTTTAAATTATATGCTACAGAAATATGCAGGTTATAATAATTCTGCAGAATGATTTCCCATGAACCTCTACTTTAAAATGTAGTTTCAATTGAACTGTGACATTGGACTATCAGTTTATGCTCCTCAGCAAAAAAACTAGGCAATTACAGTTTTCTAAGATTCATTGTAACCCATAGCTGCACAGAGTTACAGGCGTGAGAAATAGGGTGAGAAAGTCACAAAAGAATTATGTGTAACGGCCAATTCAGGTAATATTTCTATTTTGATAATCCCAAAGAAAGCATCAGATGTATTAAAATCAATACCATGACTTCATTGCACATTGTTGATCTGTTTATGTAAGCATAGTTTCATTCAGGTCTCTCCTAGTTATGTCCATGCTCCAAAGAGAAGAAATAACTCATGATTTCCCCAGCTGCATTGAGTTTCTTTCATTTACCTTCAAAGTTGAAAACTCTTTATTACAGTGTATCTGTAGGAACTGGAGAGGTGGCTCAGAAATTAAGAACATGTACACATGTTCTGAACACATTTTTAGTGCATAGATTCATACAGGCACACACAGGTACACAAAAATAAAAATAATAAATAATTCTTTAAAATAGTATAAAGTGGTTTAAATTTGAGATGATTATTCTAATTTTTCTGTGATTTTTCAACTATCAGGGCTATATGTTCATGATGTTATTAAGTTTTTAATTGGGATCTTTAATGTATTTTCTTTTCCATAACAGACATGCATAATTATTTATATATTAAATATAAACTAGAGTTGATGATTAAAATAAAACTAAAGCTATTTATACGTAACTAGGAATATATTGATCCTATGTTTACTCAAGTATAACCAAATTTCATGGAGATATTTAAACAATCTAATATTTATTAAAAACAATTGAACTACTAAGTATATTCTCGTGGTATCTGTAGGTAAGATACCTGTGTTTCAAAGATAATTATCTCTAAAGTACATAAGCCTTATCTTATTAAAAGATCTTCAAATTCACTCGGTTCATCACCAGGCTCCAGAATAGACCAAATGACCATTGGGAGGGGAATGATTGTAAGATAAGAGTTTGCTGTAAGATTGTGTCTTCTAATAATGTCAGAAGCTACATGCAAAACGTCTCACCAACATGACCTCCAAAATATCAGCTAAATGAAGACAAAAACAGTTGACACAGTAACATAGATCTGGGAATTCCAAAAAGGCCTCACCCCTACATGAAGAACTACAGACAACTAAGGAATGCTTTACGTAGGGGAAAGAGACCAGGGGAGATCAAACTAATTGATTATTCAGTACCAAATTGTCAGCCCTGGAAACATAAATGTAATATTATACAGACAGCAGGAAGTACATATATTTATATCTGTATATGCATATACATACATGCATGTGTATGTGCATCTGTGTACACATGTGTGGTTTTAAGAATACACACACACACACACACACATATATATATATGTACATATACACATATATTTGTACAACAAAAATTAATATAAAGGAAGCCATAAATTTTAAAGAGAGGAAGGAATGGGGTTACATTGGAGGTTTTTAGAGAGAGGAGAGAGAGAAAGAAAATTATGTAATTATATTCTCAATAAAATTAAAAAATGAAACAAATAAATCTATATATTTATTTTAAAATTTAAACCTAAATATTATGGTTTTCATTGTTTTAGTCTGATAGCTCAAAACACAAGAGTTGTATATGGTAAGAGGTTTCCATATGATCATCAATGCACACATAGATTCTACAATGCTTAAATTGTATTAAAGTTCACTGTCTTTGAAAGCCTTTATCATTTATTACTGATAATACCTTTCAAAGTCTTTCCTTCTATCTCTTCAATTGTACAGTATATATGATCAATAGTCATCATATTGTAAAATCAATCCTCAGAATTTCTTTCTACTAAATCTTAAAGATGTTAATTGATGTGTAAGCATTATATAAAAAGAATCCAAATTTCAATCAAATGTGCTTGGACACTGAAATGTTCATTTCTGTGCCTGTCATCAATTTCATCAGTTCTAATGGAAGGCTTTGATCGTGATTTAAGTGAAAATTTGAGGACATCTAGCAGTTTTAACAAGCATATTAAAGCAGCATTTCTAGCTCCCGCAAGATGTGATGTAACACATGAATGGGAATGATTCCAGCAGGCAGAATCAGATATCAGATTAATCATTTGCAGAACAGAGAAAGCAACAACAGAATCAAAACAAATTTATCTCCGGCTCTTCAGCTATTCACACTGGGTAGCAACAATATAAATATTTATTGAAATTTAATACACAGTGATAAAACTACAAATATTATTGAAGCACAATGAACCCTTGAAATCATAGGACAATACATAGATTTGTAGCTTTCTGAGAGGGTCTGAGAGACTAAAAAAAAATGACCCTTTTACTAGAAAGAAGAGAACAGAAAGTTTAAAAGAACCAAGAAAATAGTCATATTGAATATTGCTTTCATTTAAAATAACTTATAAGTGCCCTTGTGGTATGATTGTGTATTCCTTGGGTGTATGCCCAAGAGTGGTATAGCTGGATCTTGGGGGAGATTGATTCCCAATTTTCTAAGAAAGCACCATATTGATTTCCAAAGTGGTTGTACGAGCTTGCATTCCCACCAGCAGTGGAGGAGAGTTCCCCTAGCTCCACATCCTCTACAGCATAAGGTGTCTTCAGTGTTTTTGATCTTAGCCATTCTGACAGGCGTAAGGTGGTATCTCAGAGTTGTTTTGATTTGCATTTCCCTGATAATTAGGGATGTTGAGCAATTCCTTAAATGTCTTTCAGCCATTTGAGTTTCCTCTGTTGAGAATTCTCTGTGTAGTTCTATAGCCCATTTCTTAATTGGACTGTTGGGCGTTTTGATGTCTAATTTCTTGAGTTGTTTATATATTCTGGATATCAGTCCTCTGTCAGATGTGGGGTTGGTGGAGACCTTTTCTCAATCTGTAGGCTGTCTCTTTGCCTTGTTGACCATATCCTTTGCTCTACAAAAGCTTCTCAGTTTCAAGAGGTCCCATTGATTGTTTCTCTCGGTGTCTGTGCTACTGGTGTTATATTTAGGAAGTGATCTCCAATGCCAATGCGTTCAAGACTACTTCATACTTTCTCTTCTAGCAGGTTCAGAGTAGCTGGATTTATGTTGAAGACTTTGATCAACTTGACTTAAGTTTTGTGCATGGTGACAGATATAGATCTATTTGCAGCCTTCTACATGTTGATATCCAGTTATACCAGCATCATTTGTTGAAGAGGCTTTTTTTTCCCATTGTACTGTTTTGGCTTCTTTGTCAAAAATTATATGTTCATAGGTGTGCAGATTAATGTCAAGGTCTTCAATTCGATTCCATTGGTCCACATGTCGGTATGTTCATATCAGCATTGTTTGTAATAGCCAGAATCTGGAAACAACCTAGATGCCCTTCAACTGAAAAATGGATAAATATTTTTTTTGTGGTACATTTACACAATGGAATACTACTCAGCAGAGAAAAACAATGACATCATGAGGTTTGCAGGCAAATCGATGGATCTAGAAAAAATCATCCTGAGTGAGGTAACCCAGACTCAGAAAGACAAACACGGTATGATGTACTCACTCATAGGAGGATACTAGATGTAAAACAAAGATGACTAGACTGCTACACACAACTTCAGGGAGGCTACCTAGAAAAGAGGACCCTAAGAAAGACATAGGGATTGCCCAGCAACAGAGAAATTGATGAGATCTACATGAGCAAACTGGACATGGGGGGTGGGGGGCTAATGAAGGGCAAAGGTGGAGGGAAAGAGAGCTTAGGGGAGTGGGAGATCCCAGCTGGATAAAGAACAGAGAGGGAGAACAAGGAATAAAAGATCATGATAAATGAAGACCACATGAGAACAGGAAGAAGCAAAGTGCTAGAGAGGCCCACAGAAATCCACAAAGATACCCCCACAGTAGACTGCTGGCAATGGTCGAGAGACAGCCTGAACTGACCTACTCTGGTGATAGGATGGCCAAACACCCTAACTGTCATGCTAGAAACCCCATCCAATGACTGAGGGAACCGGATGCAGTGATCCACGGCCAGGCCCCAGGTGGACCTCCAGGAGTCCAATTGGCGAGAAAGAGGAGGGTTTGTATGAGTGAGAATTGTTGAGACCAAGGTTGGATAAAGCACAGGGACAAATAGCCAAACGAATGGAAACACATGAACTATGAACCAACAGCTGAGGAGCCCCCAACTGGATCAGGCCCTCTGGATAAGTGAGACAGTTGATTAGCTTGATCTGTTTGGGAGGCATGCAGACAGTGGGACCGGGTCCTATACTCAGTGCATGAGCTGGCTGTTTGAAACCTGGGGCTTATACAGGGACACTTGGCTCAGCCTGGGAGGAGGGGACTCGACCTGCCTGGACTGAATCTACCAGGCTGAACTCAATCTTCAAGGGAGTCTTTGCCATGGAGGAGGTGGGAATGGGGGGTGGGCTGGGGGGAAGGCAGGGGTGGTGGGAGGGGGGAGAACAAAGGAATCAGTGGCTGATATGTAAAATTAAATTAAATTATAAAATTAAAAAAAAGAAAGAAAAAAAACTTATAAGGAGCTGTTCTTAAATAAATGTGTGTTCATAGACCAGCTATGGTTCTCAGTTATCTTTCTTTCTTTTTAAATGCCTCTAATTACTATTTATTTATTTGTGTGTGTAGGGGGAACATATATGTGGACATCATATGACAACCTGCAGGAGTCAGCTCTCTCTTCCACCTTCTGGGTTTTGGGGGTCAAACTCAGGCTGTAGGCTTGTTGGTAAGTGTCTTTACCCATTTATCCAACTTGCTACCTCTAACTATATTTTTGTTGTGTTTTTAATATATTTTTTTCATTTGCTATATTCTGGTTACAGTTTTGCTCAATGTAACTCCTTAACTATTTTTTTAAGCTAAGTAAGAACAGCAAATCTGGCCCACATTTTCAACTGCACTATAAACAATGTGCTGCGAAAGGTGGATTACAGCCAATACTCAATCATTTTTCCTGAAGAAGTCACAACTGACTGAAAGCTCAGTTATGGGATTTGACTATACTGGCTTGGATCCTTATGTCTAGCTTAAAGGACACACTGATGCCCTGAAAAGCCAGTATAGAGTACCATGTGCCCCATAGTTTCTAAGAGAGAATACAAAATAAGGGAAATTAGTCAACCACAGATCTCCCTCTTTATGATTCCAATTTTCAAATTTTCAGTATGTTTTGGATTAGCAATCTGTTTTCTGGAGATAGATATTTCTGACAAGGATGATAGGAAAGGACACTGTGGGGTATTCGCAATGATCCCAGAATAAAATGATTATGGATACACAAATACATTTTTTCTTTTTGTTTGACAAAAATAAATACACTTTGGCTGGGGCATTCATTAAAGAAATCAGTTTGCATCCATATAAATATAAAATGGGGCCCAAATACTGTGTTTATATTTTACAATTTTCTTTAAGCCCATGATCTAGTTATAAACATCTGGTAATTGCAGCAACTAAAATCTAATAAGTAGAAGACAATGTAAGATTGAAGATCTCAGTTATGCATCAGCAAGTAATGGTTTCACTAGGTTTATTAATAAAGAAGTTGGTGACTATTAACTTGTCTCAGAATTTCATTGCCTTAACAATTAGACAAAGAAATCCTTTGTATTTGCCTTTCAATATTTTCTTTTTCTGTTTTATGTTCTTTATCTTTTGTTGGTTTGTTTACATATTATTAAATTTAAAAATAGATTCTTCTCATACAATACATCCTAACCACAGTTTCCCCTCCATCTACTCCTCCTAGCTACCCACTTACCTCCCAGATCTACTTCATCTCTAATCCCTCTTCAGAAAAGAGGAGGCCTTAAAGGGATGACAGCCAAACAGGACAAAACAAGATACAATAAGACGAGGCAAAAGCCCTCACATCAAGGCAGGACAAGGCAACCAAACAGGAGGGGAAAGTCCCAAGCACAGGCATAAGAGTCAGAGACATACGTGCTTCCATGGTTAAATGTTTAACAAGAAAACCAAGCTCACATCCATAACATATATGTAAAGAACCTGGTACAGACCTATGCAAGCCCAGTGCTTGTTGTTTCAACCTCTGTGAGCCCATGTGAGCCCTGCTTATTTGATTCAGTGGGTCATGTCCTCCTGTTATCCTTCATCTTCTTTAACTCCTACAGTCTTTCCCCACCTCTTATATGGGGCTCCCCCATCTCTAAGGGGAGAAATCTGATGGAGACCTCCAATTGGTCTCTTTGCATAATGTCTGGCAGGTGAGTCTCTGCATCAGATCCCATCTGCTGCCAGTGAAAGCCTCTGTGATGACAAGGAACCAATCTATGAATATAGCAGAATATCACAGAAATTATTTCATTTTTTTATGCCAATTGTGTTTGATTCTCCCCTAGGTACTCTGGGCTATCCAGTCTCTGGTTCCTGGCCATCCAGACTATGTAGGGCATGGGCTCCCTCTTGTGGCATGGGCCTCAAGTTAAATCAGACATTGGTTGACAACTACCACAAGTTCTGCACCACGGTTGCCCCATCAATCTCCAAGGCAGGACAGATTTTAGGTTTTACTTTCTTGTACTCCTCTCATTTTCTGGTATTATATCTCATAATAAATAATAGACCAACTTTCTTTTGCTTCAGGCTGTATTTTCTAGGAATCTAAACCAAGAATACGGTAGGAACAAAGGGATATTTTTAATATACAAGACGTCTTATGATCACAGAAAGTGGATTCTATCTGAGCCACATTCAATAGGTGTAGACTTAGGCATAACATATTTAAATATACTGAATAAATATCTAGTTAAATATAAAATTTCAACAGTGTATATTCATTAACAGTCTTTCTATAACCAATGTGTCTTTAAAAGTCTTACTTCAAATAAAATGTTGAATATGAAAATTTTGAATACCAATGTCAAGCAAATAAAATCTATAGGGAAAAAATACCACATCTATGTAGCAAGCAGATCTAATTAATATAGAACAGACAATAGAATCCCCTTTACAAAGGAGGTCACCTGGGATCACAAGTGCCCTTTTAGCTGTTGTTCATTTCATAATACACTTCATTATGCTGCCTCCAATGATTTTCTAAGGTCAAAAGAAAACCCTTACGTGAAAGAAGGTGCTTCTGCTTTTATCCTTGGCTTTTTAAAAGCCTATTTAAACTCTCTGTCCTCCTGATCTCTGGAGATTATATCCTGAATTAGGGGCTGACAAGAACTTTTAAATCAAGTCACCTATTGTTACACTGTAAGCATCTGTTTTGTCATATAAGATGTATATGGTTTCAGGTGATTCTTAAATATTTAATGCTAACACATTGCTACAATTTGGAGAATAAAGTCAAGAGCATGAAAAGAATAAAAAAGATAGTTTATCATGCATTATATTTAAAAGTTATTCAAGTGATATCCTAACTGTTATAGGGATAAATTTATAACCAATGTAACTCTACCATTTATAATATTTCCCCAACTGATAACATTTTCCTATAATATCACAAATAGCATTTTAAATCACACTTTACCTCTATTACATTTATTGGATAGATCTCTTTCAAGATTTCCCTTCAACGAGTGAACAATGGGGTTCTCCTGCCCTTAATAGACTAATAATTCTATGTTAAAAATAGCATGCATTAATTAAATATGCATTTGAAAGTACACATTGCAGCCTGTCTTTGGTGTACTAACATTTTAAGATATGCCCCAGTTCATGATGACAGCACTTTATTAGAATATATAAAACCTACCTGGGTTGGATGCCATACTACTGCTAAAACATAGGAAATCAAACCAACAGCAAAGTAGTAACAGACCTAGAATTCAATTTCCATCTGGTGCTAAAATAGTGAAAATGATTACAGGCTCAGAGGAAGCAAGTAGACTGCTTTTAATTTCTGCAAGGATTGAAATACTGCCAGAATAGAAAGATGGATAGGAATACCTAATTCTTTATCAATATGATATTGCATATCTATAAACATCAGAATCTTCTGGAAAGCATGGCCCTATCTAAAGGTCCAAATAAATTGCTGTAATCTGATCTTATAGTGACCAATATAGATGTAGTGTCAGAGAGAGAGAGAGAGAGAGAGAGAGAGGAGTACAAGAAAAAAGCAACTTATAAATGGCTTGCAGAAAAACACAGCAAGATTCAATAACAAAGATTCAGTGTTTTAAATAAAAGAAATTAGTAGACAGATGGGAGTTTTAAAGATCAAACATGAGACATTGAGCTAGAAATGTATAGTCAGAGATACTAAAACTGAAAAAAATATCAATACCAGAATAAGTCAAGAATAAAGAATTTATGAGATAAAATATTCTTTGAAAGTGAGAAGTTGTCAAGTAATAAGAGGTAAACTATGAAAAGAATAGGAAAATTTTAGTCAGACATTTGAAACACCAAGGAATGAACATTTGGATGGAAGAGGTTCAAGAAGTGATTGAGGTGTCAAATGGAAAGGCTTTAAAGAGATAATACCTGAAATTTTGTAAAACCAAGAGGTTGTCAATGTTTATGGATAGATGGAAACAGAGATCAACATATTATGCAAAATAATACAGGCACACGAGCTCCATGATTTGTGAATTACAACTTTTTTTCTATCAGGTTAGCAGCTGCAAATGAATCTACTGACATTTTAATTATCTTCTGACACCCCAAGGCCCCTGAACCAGCAGCCCATCTGCCAGTCACGCTGCTTCCAGACAGGGCTTCCTGTCACATCCTGTCACATGACCTGGCTCTGCTACAGCCTAGGTTTGCAGATTTCAATTAAGTCTCTATCATTCTATTTATCAATAAGACTCTGATGTCAAAGGCTGGAGTGAAAACCTGCTAGCTCAGAGAGGCTGAGTAGAAATAGCTGACCTTGCATTTTGGCCAGACACAACACAAGAGACCGGTATCTTCCCTGTCCCAGAAGCAAAAGAGCTCAAATTCTAGTTCGTGCCCTTTTCTTCCTGTGTGTCTTCTCTATCCAAATTGCTGGCTTCTCTATTGCCAATTCTGGTCAGCTAGTCACTGGCTCCACCCCCTGATTTAAAGTGTAACTTTATTGGACAGTCAAAAGAGTGTCAGAGTGCGATCAAAATATCCCACAACAGTATAAAACCTGAAGTCAACTAAAATGAGAATGTAAGAGTGATTATATGAGCCTGAAGAAAGCACAGGGGGAACGTATGAAAAGATTTAGATCGATATTAACTAAGCAATAGTTATAAAATATGTGGTGATGTGTTACTGTATAGCATAGTACTTATAGTTTGGATAATGTAGTATTTACATACAGTAGAAAGAAAGTCTCTGAACATTTTTGCTGAAAGCAATGATTTCTGAAAAAATGAATATATTATTGTAAAAGAACAATGTTCACCACTAGTATGCATAATTTCAATGTAATTATGCATTTGGTAAAATAAATTTAGATAAAATAAGTAGCTACCTTATACATGTATATATAACAGAAAGCTTAGGAATTGTCTTGTTAATTCTCATAGGTTCTTTTCTATTTGATTTAGAATGTTATACAAGTAATATTATAATAAAAATACTATAAATAAACTGGATACTGGCAATATATTTTAATCCCTTTGTATTGTTGGTTATATATTTTTCTAATTTCTGTCCAGTGAATCTGAATAAATTATATTAAGTAATTTACATTTGATAGAATGAATTAACTCCTCAAAAATTTAATTGGTCTTTCAGATTGATAACTTTATTTTTAGCAGAATGCTCTGTAATTAAAATATTAAATAGATTAAAAATGTATGTCCATGTGTGAATTAACACATATCTATAATCAGGATAAATATATATGTTATTAAATAATATGTATCATCTCTTCATGACTTGATATTCAATTTATTTCTGTATTTACAGGATTGTCACTTTAGAATTTTACTTCAAAGTATTTCAGTATAGCTTAATCTTAATCTGGATTTTTAAAAGAATCATGTCCTTATGATAGAAAATTAACTGATAATTTAAAAGTATGCTTTTTCCTCTGAAATATACACCAAAGTGGAAAGACAAATTTCATGTCTTTTACTGATGCGGACAATATGTGAATATCACAAAATGTTAATTATTGTAATTTGTATGAATTAGAGATGCAGTTAAATGGAACATCTATGTAATTAGGTAACTTCTATAATTGCTATTGTACAGATTTAGCTAAAATAATATAATTTAGGAACTGTCTCTATTATCACAATTATATCTTATTAATAACTATTAAAGTACACATTTTAACTATAAAGATGTAATGACTTAATTATCATTCATAATTCGTCACACACTAAGCAAGAAAAATATGATTCTAAGCATTTTCCAAGCACAAAATTCACAAACAAGGATGCACAGTTTGTGGCCACTTTCTGTACTTTCAGTTCAGTGAAGTGAATTGTTTGTTCTCTTACATAAAGAACATTTCTGCATATGATATTCTACAGGGATAATTGAAGTACTTTTCATATTTTTTCTATTTCCTCATATATGTAGTTTTTTTATGATCTGATAAGCTATTTGCTCTGTTTAGAGACTTATTACTGCCTGGAATCAGACGTAGATGTATAAGTCCTCACAAAGTACAGCCTACATTTCTTGGCAATGTGTTCTGGTGTTTGTCTTTGGATTCTTCATTTATTGGATCAAAAGTTTAGCATGTTCTGCAGGCTTCACCTTTTTTCTTAGTTCATTGTTTCTTCAGAACAATATGTTGGCATTTGTGTTACAGGACATACAAAGTAACATGAAAGTGAATCTTGGGTGTTTGGGTCCTGGGCTTTGTAACTTTGTTAAAGAACTTTCTGACATCATATTCACAGATGTCATCATCTTTAAAGAGACTGCGTAGTTTTTAGGTTCTGCTAATTACTTTGAATCCAACCTTCAAGAAACAGTAGTATTTGTCAATCTAGTAATATACTTATCTCTCTCTCTCTCCTTTTCTCTCTTTTAAAATAACCAAATTGAGAACACTCAGATTGTCATCCACATTGCATCTGAGAAAAGACTTGCACCTTCACTTGACTTATCCTTGGTCTATACCAAGAATGTCCCTTTCTCCACAACAGGTGCACTGTGCAATTTGTCAATTTACCTTGTTTCATTGAAAAGCTGTGTTTGTCCTCCCCACCACTGACTTGGATCCTATAACACTTCTCTTCACACCAAGCACCAGCAACTACTTCTGTGGCCATGTGTATCTCATATAAAGTACAACATGTTCATTCGTCTTCCACTTTAGTGAGGTTTTTACAGGTCGCTGAAAAGAAGATGTTCAGTTTCATCTTGACACGGCTGAGAGCATAGGAATGGGCGTGAAAAGGAGGTATATAAAGTTACAAGCATTTTAAAAAGAAATTTAAGGACCAACAAAATTGTACAAAGAGTCAAGGTGCTTGCTGGTAAGTAGACATATAAAGTTCAATTTCTGTTATTTACATAGTGGAAAGAAAAAAACTGATTCCTTAAAGTTGTCATCTGACCTCAAACATTGGCTGTGACATACATTCACAGGTGCACAGCCATTCATTCACACGTGCACACATATGCACACACACAAGAGAGAGAAAAAGAGAGACAGAGACAGAGAGACAGAGAGAGAAGGGAAGGAAGGAGAGAAAGAGGGAAGAAAAGAGAAAAAATAAATATATAATAAAGCATCTTATACTGGATAAAATATAAAAATATTGATACATAAAATAAAAAATGTATTTTTTTTTGGTTTTTCAAGACAGGGTTTCTCTGTAGCTTTGCGCCTTTCCTGGAACTCACTTGGAAGCCCAGGCTGGCCTCGAACTCACAGAGATCCGCCTGGCTCTGCCTCCCGAGTGCTGGGATTAAAGGCGTGCGCCACCACCGCCCGGCCAAAAAATGTATTTCATGTGTTCAAAATATTCAATGTTCAATTATTAATGTATCTCCTACACATTTTCTAATACAGATAGATAGATAGATAGATAGATAGATAGATAGATAGATAGATAGATGATAGATAGATATAGATATAGATATAGATATAGATATAGATATATATGTTTACCTCTATAAAATATCTTTCTCATTATAATGACATTAAAGTAACAGCAATATTGAAGCTCAAAAGAAAAAAAGAAAGAAAGATCAATGCAAGTATGTTCACCTGATCTTGTGAATGTTTCTAGTTTTAGCAGCATTGTGATATCTTCCTCCTTCCTTTTAACAAATAATAAAATGTTGTTGTATGTCAGGAACTACTATGAAATCACAGAATTCTTGAGTACCAACTCTAAAAGTAATGAAGCCATAGCCAATGCAGACTTGTCAAAGGGAGCTCTAGATTTACAAATAATGCAGTTTGCACATAGAGAATACATTTGAAGTCTGTATTACCAAGATTACCATGTTGCAAGAGATGACTTCTGAATGAATGTTTTATCACAGAGGAGAAAACTGTAAAAACCTTAGTCAGGGCTGATCTTTAAGGTGATTCTCACATCAGAGATTACAATTTCACATCTCTTAGCTCATAAATCTAAGACACATCTTAAGGATAATATATTGATATCGGAGATTACCATCTGAAAATGATTAATCTCCAATAATCTGATGAAATTTGATTGTATAGCATGACAAATAATTAAGGATTTGATACATAAATATGATAATTCCGTGACATTTTTATTGTGTGATGAAGTACATTGTGCAGGAGAATGACAAACACATCATAGGCTTAGAGAAAAGTAGAAAGTAAATGGTTTTTGAAAAAAAGGGTCTATTTATTTTGTAGGAAACACAAGAGTTCTAAATTAGCAAGGGAACAGAGCAGAGACAACTTAGACTAACTTCAGACAACCATGCAGAGATTTGGGGACACATTATAAAGAAGACCACGGGTGTGGTAGGACCTGGGGGTTTATACTTGATGGGCTTGGGAAATAAAGAATATTTGGTTAGAAAGAAACAAGGATAAATCCACTATTTAAAATATTAGAGGAATAAATTGTTATATTAGCAATGTTTTGAATAAAGAATGACAATATAAAATCAGCAATATATTGTTATAAAGCCCTGATGGTCAGAGATTGCAGTCTACCATGTCCTGGCAACTTACTCCATGCTTGAAAACACGGAGGACTCCCTCACACTAGTGGGGAGCTTTCTGCTCTCTACCTTTCAATGGACAATGTCCCTAGACCCATATGCCTGACTTATTTCCAGTGTGACCCTTAGCACAGTCTCTTACAGAAGCTTTACCCATTGTGGTCCATATGTAACTAGACTTGTACTAGGTTCCCTATGATAGGAATGTGCTGTTTGATGTAAATTTGGTGATGCTCTAGCTTCTGTCTGCATCCTTTATATTTCCCCTCACTCTGGAATAAAGTTGAAACTATATCCCAGAAGGCTATTTTCATGGTGTCCACAGGCCATACAAAGCTCTCTGTCACTGTTTCTGCCCTTTGTCCTTTCGGACTAGTAACAAAGGAACCATGAGGGAAAGAGGGACACCACAATATACAGGTGGCATTTTGAAATTAGCATTTGGACAAAGATAAAAACCGGAGAGTGTAGAAGGTATTCTAGATAACAGGACTTCCCATGAGGGCTGCAATTTTAAAACAAGATCTTAGGAGTATGTTGCATCAGACTTTGAAAAGAAATCATACTTTGTCTAAAAGCAGTTCACTAGATTTAGCAAATAATAGATTGCTGACAAACCCAGATATTTTATAACAGTTAAGAATGAGTAGTTGTGGTAATCCTAGTGTTGAAAGGTAAGTGAAAGAAGTTCATCACAGAAAGGAAGTTGTGAGGTGAGTTATCAAGTGGTGTTTTACCAAAGTTTTGCTTTTGGCACAGCACAAAAGTAATATTATCTGTATAACATACTGGAGAAAATTACAGGAATATTTAAGGAAAAATGAGAGCAGAAATACCTTTCATACGTTTTTTTTAACTGTACCATGAATAAAAGAGTGTAGATTCTTATATTAAAAAGACATGTTGAAATTGTATTTGTTGCTGTGAGCACAATGTGTTTTGAGTCTGGTATAAACCTCTCTAGTAGCTCCATGGTAGTCCCCTGTAATCTGTCACAAATAGTTGTGATCTTTATACATGTCTGATAATCTAAGTTGCTGGTTTATATCATGACCACTGATAACTTTGAGTATTGTTTCTCATGAAACCTAAATACAACTGTAAATTGTTAGTAGGAGCTGAAATCTTTTGAAGATAAAATTCACTCTAAATCCTGAGTGTGGGAAAGACTATGGTGACCAGTCCTTTCAGTGGTACCTATAATTTATTTTCAACAAAACAATAGGATTTTATTAAATTACTAAAGAGAGGCATAGAGCTTCTGATTGTTATATGTTTTAATTTAGATAGCTTAAATCTGTACCTGAGACTATGATTCAAGGAAGGGGTGGAGGTTTCAACATTGAATGAAATGAAGATCTGAGAAGGATCCAAAAAACAGGCACCAGTTTGATAGACAACTGGGTTGTATTTAGAAGAATATCATTTAATAGAAGGTCACATTGATTTACAAGATTGGATTTGGTTTATTTTGTTTAGTGTACAAAGTACATTGAAAAATGTTTGAAAATCATGTGGGTTTTCTTTTGACAGAACTAGAAAAATTGAGCAGAGTACTAAGAACTTAGAACATGGCGTGGATAACTAAGTGACATAGAGAAGAATGCTATGCAGTGATTGAGTTTTAATTAGAGGAATGATAGTAAATATTTCACTGTATTATGTTGTATGGTTTGGAGGAGTGTAGATGGAAAAGATAGGTAAGTATGAGTGTGGGTGGACACCTTTGATTATTCACTTTTCAAGAGGATACCAAGTAATAAAGTACTGGAAGGCCAAGTGATAAATGTGTTTTTAGATTTGAGATTTTTTTAACTATGCCCACTGAATAGGGAACTAGGAAAATGAGGATGACAGAAAATGAGTGGGAAAGTGCAATTATTATTATGTAGAAAAAGAAAAGATTACTAAGTTTAATTAGGAAAAACAGAGACAAAATTAAGAGCTATTGGTCATTTTACGCTGAGATTATGAAGATAGAATGTATGGAGTAGGTCATCATATTAGAAAGCTGAAATATTTTGATTATAAAAAGAAATATGAGAAATAATTTTCCAAAGATTGGAAAAAATATAGTTTTAAACATTCAGAAAAGATGAGATAAAGTTCTAGATGTAGTATCCACAAGGACACTGAATTTCTGAGAATAATGTATTGTTTTGCAGGAAAGAAAAAAACATTTTTATCAACATTCAATCTTTAATCAGGTGGGTAAATCTACAATGGTGCTTCAAATAGATGGGTAAGAGAATTTTAACTCTTCATAGACGAAGCCCTGCATAAGATTCATGGCCTTTCCCCCTAATCTATTAAATCATAACATACATATATACATGTACACATGATATTGGTATGTCTTTGTCCTCCCTCCAGGCTTGGTGGGAAATATAAGAAAAAAGTTCACTCTTTCTGTACGTCATTCTCCTTTGTTCTTCCCACTGTCCTATTACAAGTAGAGTTCTGAAATTTCTGAAATTGTAAAATTATTGTCTGTGTTCTGGACTACTTACAAATTTTCTTCTGGATTACTGTCAAATATTTACTGACCACATGCAAGAGAAACAGTCATGAGTCAAATGGTTGACTAGAGAGAGCACTCATGGGTAAGAAGAGCACGAATTCCTGTGGAAGAACTCCTTACCAGGGTAGAACATTTAGTACTAACAAAGCTTTGCAAAGGTGTGATCTACTAAGCAGATCGATTGGTAGTTTGTCAACACTGTCTCTCAGAGGCTTTCCTGGGACAAACTGGGGGTTGCCAATGCAAAGCTGAGAATTTCTTTATGATTAACACACTACTAAGTCTAGTCATTTTTAAACACAGTTTGGGGTTCATGGGAAATTTGCCTGGCCTCAAGGAAGGGAAATATGACATGGACAAATTTTAAAATATTTAATTTTATGCATATATTGACACCTTAATAATGAAAACCAACAACTGTATGTTTTTGTTCTCTAGTCTCACATTGGTAATCTTTGCTTAGGGTTCTACATGGCTTATGATTATATAGCTTAATTAAGAATAGCTCTCCAAGGATAAATAATGTAAATTAGTACATAAATAGAATTCCTAAGAAGAGTCTATCAGTTAACGTTCAGTATAAAGTTTTATCACAGGAGTATCACAGCAAAGTGGAAAATAAAGTAGATAACTATAAATTCCCTGGGAGTATAAAAAAGCATTCTCTTGAATTGGTTTCATTTTGATTAATCATATTTAATGTCTGTCCTAAGGAAATAGTTCCTTTTATCAGACCATGCTATTGTTTTTCCCAATCCCTGTAGAAACACTGTCAGCTTACATACTCAATGAGTACCTAGAAGGCTATACACAAACCATTAAATAGAACTGGAGCTGTATTGACATTCATATTTTCTGAAGACAATATGAATTTTCTATAAAATATATTTAAATCATAAGAATGAAAATGTAGTTTTTAAAATTTAATATATCATGACACAGAACATTTTTACCAAATGCCAGTAACATACAAAATTGGAATAAGGAAAAGAAGAAAAAACAGGAGGTCCTTAATAACTTTGTGTGTGTGTGTGTGTGTGTGTGTGTGTGTGTGTGTGTGTGTGTGTGTTTAAACCTAAGTACAACTTTATGTGTTATTCTTTAAATATTATCCATACAGTTTTTAAAAACTTTTTAATTACAGAGTTTGTGTTAGTGTCTCTTACTGGCTTGGAACTTTATGTTGGCTAGACTGGCTGACCAACATAGTTTAGACGTATATGATGGCTCGGGCATTTTTAAGTAGGTTCTTGGGGTCAAAGTCAGATTCCTCTGTTTGTTAAGCAAATGCTTTAATACGCAACTATCTCCTCAGGAATATGGGTTTGAATGTAGTGTTTTTATGTTCTTACTTCACATTCAAGCACTACAATTATTTGATTTCATAATGACCAAAGATAGAACTGAGTTTTCACTTTGAAACAAAACTAAGTATATGGACATAGAATGAGATTGGTAACCAAATTAAACTTTTGGGTTAAGTTGGTACTTAGATAAAAGAGATTAGAATTTAGAACAGAAAAAGGAAATGAGGGAGGACAGGGGAATCCATGGCTAATATGTAAAATTAAAGTAATTATAAAGTGAAAATATTTATTAAAAAAGAATATATAGTAGTTGGACAACTACTTATTGTGATAAAAAGTTATATTACAAATTTTTTATAGCAGATAAAGACCAAGAAACAAGTACCATAGATGGTAACTGACATCCATTTAATGATTATTGAACTCTCTAGTGCTTAATCCAATGTTAACTAGAGAAAAGCTATTCCAGAAGGAAGGTGATAGTGGAAAACACAGGTTTATATATCAAAGAAAGACAGAAATTTTTAAAAGATGAGCAGATTAGAAGGACCAATGTTACTTCTGGTGGCCTAAACACTATTGTTCCAAGTCTATAGTGACTGCAAAAAGGTAAAATCGTAGCTTAAAACAAAGTGGGTTTCATACAATTTTCACTCTATGTCCAAGACCAGGTAATTTATAAAAGGGATGAGATAGAAATGAAGATAGAAAGAAAGAGGGGGGAGGTAAAGAGGGGAGAATGAGACACGCAGTGAGGACACAGAGAGAGAAAGAGCCAGTAGGAACCACATGAGGACATGAGGAAAAGAGATCAGATGTAGGTGGGAAACAAAGGCTAAAACACATTCAGCACTATAATGTATCACTGAGTTATTTGTTATTCCAATCAGAAGGGAATCATGGGGTCCACATACGATATAGGTTCAGGAAACATCTTCTCAGGACTCAGCTATATCATCAGTGTAATCAGTTATTTAAAAGACAGCTCTGCTGAGTCTATGACTAGTTTCTGAGTTAAAGGCACCTGTCTCTCCACATATTCCACTCTGGATACCAAGAAGGAGATGTCAGAGCACCATCGTATGACAAACCTCTGGAAAATAGCTCTAGCTAGAGGGGAAAAACTTGTTGTCAGAATAATAGTCTCCTATTTTTTAGATATCTTGTGTGGGATGGAGTTTGTTTCGACACTCACTAGCTTCTCAGAGAAAGCTTAAGATCTGCTTTGGTCAGAAGAGTGATAAGGTCTAAGGTACACAGGTGGACAGATTGCCAACAGCACTATTCAGTCAACAAGAGAAAGAGAAAGCATGTTCTATTGATCACATTTTATCTAGTTGAAGGGAAAGAAATAGAATGATTAAATCAGGATATCAAATCCCACAAAGGTTTATTAATTTATTTTTTTATTTATTTTACACACCAACCACAGTTCTCTCTCCCTTCCCTCCTTTAACTCCCTCCCCTACCTCCCCCAACATACCTGTTTTTTTTTGTTGTTGTTGTTTTTGTTTTTCCGAGACAGGGTTTCTCTGTGCAGCTTTGGTGCCTGTCCTGGATCTCACTCTGTAGACCAGGCTGGCCTCAAACTCACAAAGATCTGCCTGCCCCTGCCTCCCAAGTGCTGGGATTAAAGGTGTGCACCACCACTACCTGGCTTACACCTGTTCTTATTGAAGACCATAAACTCAATTTGCCATGGAAGATGAGGCAATGGAGATAAACTCTGTAACTGTGCTCACATAGGAACTACCTAGAAATAGGCCATAAATTTGTGTCCATAGTGACTATATGCACACACACATACTCTACACTCCTTCTCAGTTTATTGTACATGTCTTGAAACTGATTGAGGTGTTATGATTAAGTTTTGTAAACACCTTTTCTAGTTATTTTAACATTTGCAGAAGTTGCATTATACAGAATCTTATTTTTACCATCCATTTCTTCCATTTTCCTCTCCTCTTCTATGGTTTACATTTTTTCCAATACTAATTTCAAGTCTTATTCTGATTATTATCTTTCCATTCCTGCAATCCATATCTGATACCATACTGCAAATATCAGTATCCTCTTTTCTTTATTATACCAATACTATTGGAGTTGAAGTGGCAATTCTTTTAGTGATATACCTCCACATATGAAAATTACAGGAAACTTTATCAGTTGTGGTTGAATTTTTATTACCAATTCTACCCCTGGTATGTTATGGGCGATTGTGCTTTGTGATCTGAACATATGTGCAGAGGGCTTATTTATTAAGCTACACCCAAGCAAGAGTGACATCTCAATCCTATTAAAAGCTTATGTGACTTGACCACTAAATGTGTTAGCTGAAAGATACAGATGATTCTTAAATTCCAGTAAAAATCCTGACTGCTGTTGGCCATATTTCAATTTACTAAAACAAAAATCATGAAAAACAAAGCAACATTCAAAATAACCAACTCTGCAACAATAAATTGCAAAGGGTTCAAATAAATTAAATCTCAGATAATGAATTAAAAAGGCTGACAAAAAAATTTTCAATGAAATCGGAAAACAATCAAACTTTTGGATTAATTAAAAATAATATATATAAATAATTTAATTAATTAGGAAGTAAGGATAAAATATGAAGGAAAAAATCAACAAAGAAAAAGAACTACAGTAAAAAGCTCATTTGAAATTTTTGACTGCCCATTTGCCCTCCCACCAGCAATAGAGGAATGATCCCCCTTGCTCCACATCCTCTCCAGATTGAGCTGTCACTTGTGTTTTTGATCTTAGCCATTCTGACAGGTGTAAGATGGAATCTCAAAGTCGTTTTGATTTGCATTTCCCTGGTCGCTATGGATGTTGAATATTTCTGTCAGTGTTTCTCAGCCATTTGAGATGCCTCTGTTGAGAATTCTGTGTTTCGATTTGTACCTTATTTTTTTTCTTTTTATATGAGAGTTCACAAAAAACACCTCTGCAGTTGAATATGCCACAATCCTAGGACAGTCCTTGTCCCTTAATATCTATACCACCATCTAAGCCAAATCTGTGGCCCCTGCCATCACCTTCTAAAGGCAAAACTAACCACTTTTACTATTATCACACTTGCCAGGATAAATATATACAGAGACTCCAAGTGTGCCTACACTATCACCCATTCCAACATCCTTATATTTCTTCCTTATCTAAAAGAGAACTCCCATTTTCAATGCTACCCTCAAACATGACTGTTTGAAGGCATCTCTCTCCATTTTGGGCAGCTATCATTCATTGTCAAGGGTACCAACAGGACAAAGAATACATTTCTATTTCTAATAATAATTCAGTCTTGTTGGTAATAAATAAATAAATAAATAAATAAATAAATAAATAAATAAATAAATAGCATTCGTGTACGCTGACCTTACAAAATCCCACTCCATATCATAGCCTACCAGATCTTATCAAAGAGACATGACCTCTCCTACTCCACAAAGACATCCTGTCCTATCTACAGTCACTATTTCGGCACTCCATCCAGGCTCTCATAACCTTTGCACAAAACTATATACTATGACAATCCTCAGACAGACAGTTTTTATAACAGTTCACCAATACTTCTTTCACCTGCCAAGAAACTAAACCAAACTCCCAAATCTGACCACTTACTCCCCACTCACCATACGCAGGGCCTCCAATCCAGCATGAACTAGCAGATCAGCTTCACATACATGCCCCAAGTCAAAAAACACAAATGCTTTCCCATTCTGGTGGACATATTATCAAGATGGATACAGTCCTTCCTCATCATTAACAACAGGGGCCACATGGTTGTACTTCACTTTTCATTAGAATATTTGGTCTAATTGTGTCTAATTTCTTGAGTTCTTTATGTATTTTGAACATTAGCCCTCTGTCAGATGTACAGTTGGTGAAAATCTTTTCACACTCCATAGGCTACTGTTTTTTCCTGTTGATAGTGTCCTTTGCCTTATAAAAGTTTTTCAGTTTCATGAGATCCCTTTAATTAATTGGCTATGTAAGTTCCTGCACTATCAGTGTTCTGTTCAGGAAGATGTCTCCTGTGCCAATGTATTCAAGGCTATTCTCCACTTTTTCTTCAATCAGATTCAGTGTATCTTGATTGATGCTGAGGTCTTTGATCCACTTGGAAGTGAATTTTGTGCAGAATGATCGATATGGTCTGGTTCCATTCTTATATACTGATATCCAGTTAGACCAGCACCATTTATTGAAAATGTGTACTTTCTTCCCTTCTATATTTCTGCCTTCTTTTTCAAAAATTGGGTCTAATCTGTACAGCCATTTTTGAAATCAATATGGCAGTTCCTCAGAAAATTGGGAATCGATCTACCTTAATACCCAGCCACATCACAGTCGATCTGCCTCAAGACCAAACTATGCCCCTCCTGGACGTATACCCAAAGGATGGTCAGTCCTCACACAAGGAAACTTGTTCAACTGTGTTCATAGCAGCTTTATTCATTATAGCCAGAACTTGGAAACAACCTAGATTCCCCTTACCCAAATTATGGATAAAGAAAATATAGTACATTACACAATGGAATATTACTCAGCTGTTAAAAAATAACATGATAAAATTTTCAGGCAAGTGGTTGGAACTAGAAAAAAAATCATCCTGAGTGAGATAGCCCAGATCTGGAAAGATAAACATGGTTTATACTTACCTATAAGTGAATATAGCTCTAAAGTAAAGGATAAGTATGTGACAACCCACAGACCCAGAGAGGCTAAATCACAATGAAGGCTTAAGGAGGATGGATGGATATTGCTGGGAAAGGGAATAGAATATATTTTGATGGTGGACTGGTGGGGAGTGGCTATGGGAATAGGAAGGATCAAATGGAGTGGATGGAGGGAGAGAATACTGGGAGAGATGACTGAAATTTGGGGTCTCCTCAGGGGTGATGTGGAAACACAGTGCAATGGAATTTCCCTAGGATCTCTGAGGGTTACCCTAGATAAGACTCCAAGCATTGGTGGACATAGAGCCTTTATAGGCTATTTTCTGTAACCAAGCAATGCTTTCAGTAGTGGGACTGGGACATCAATCCTGCCACAAAACCTTTGACCTACAATTTGTCCTACCTGCAAGATGTGCTTGGGTGACGGTGGCATAGAAATTGTGGGAGTGGCCAATGAATGACTGGTTTAACTTGGGGCCCATGCCATGAAAGAGAGCACATGCTTGATACTTCCTGGATGGTCAGGAGCCAGAGGCTGAATATCCCAGGGACCTAGGATAGAATCAAATATGACTTGCCACAAATAGATAATAGATAGATGATAGATAGATATATAGATAGATAGATAAAGTCAATGAAATGATTCCTAGTGATCTTCAACTATATTCATAGACCAGTAACCCAGTAACATAATTGTCATCATGGAAGCTTCTTCTAGTAACTGATAGGAGCAGATGCAGAGACTCACAGCCAAATATTATGTGGAACTTAGGAAATCCCTCAAACTAAGGCTAAATAATATAAATGGAGTGGTGACCTCAGGACAAGACCCTACCTAGCTAAGTTTACAACTTATGAAAAGGAATTAAAGAAAGGTTTAGGGTCTGGTATGGTAGCATATGCTTTTAATCCCAGCACTCTAGAGGCAAAGGTAGGCTGATCTCTAAGTTCGAGGCCAGCTGGTCTGCACATCAAGTCCAGGACAATCAAACTTAGGAAATAAAGGAAACCATAAACAAAGAAAGCTGGCTAAAATGTAATTCATTTCGATGAGAGAGCTGTGTTACAGACCCTGTAAGTAGCAAAATGTAGAGGCTTGGACCACATGGTTCTGTCTTAGTGTCAAGGATACAATAAAAGAGTTATGGAATCTTCCTCCATAACTGAGGAAAGCAACTGATGCCAGGTATATGTCAGGGGTGTCTCTAGAGAAGTCATTGTATGAAGCTGTGAAGGTGAAGCTTGGATTGCCCTTGAGACTCTCAAAATGTTGGAGATTCCAGAGTCATGGGATACCTGCTAAGGAAAGCTTTAGACAGGGTGTAAAAGAATGATGTATGATGCAGTCAACAAAGCTGAAATGAATTGGAGACCAGAATAGCACTTTGACTTCAGACATGCAGATGCAGAGTGTAATGGTTTGAAAGAAAAATGATCCTTAAAGGGAGTGGCACTATTAGAAGATGTGGCGTTGTTGGAGTGCGTATGACCTTGTTAGAATGAAGTGTGTCACTGGGGAGGCAGACTTTGAGATCTCATATATGTTCAAGACACCATCCAGTGTCTGAGACATAACACTTCTTATTGCCTACAAGATGTAAGACTCAAAGCTGCTTCTCCAGCACCATTTCTGCCTGCATGCTACCATGCTCCCCACCACGTTCCATGCCATTCTTGCCACCATGATGATAATGCACTGAACTTCTGAAATGGTAAGCCACCACCTCAATTAAATATTTTCCTTTTATAAGAGTTGCTGTGGTCATGGTGTCTCTTCACAGCAATAGAAATCCTAACTAAGACACAGAGTTTGAAATTTGTCCATCTGATTTTCAGTTTTGCTTTGGTCCAGTATTTCATACTACGCTCCCTTTTAGAGTAGTAATAAACATATTCTTTTCATTTTGATTTTACAGGTGATTATAGGTAAGAGATTGCCATAACTCTCAAAAACTTTGAACTGTGGACTTTAGGAACTTTTGAAGTTAGATTAAATGCATTTTTCATTATAATACGTCCACTTACTTAAGTAGGCCAGAGAGTGAAATATGGTGGTTTGAATGAAAATAGCCCCATTGGCTCATAGGGGGTGGCATTATGAGAAAGGATTAGGACATGTGGCCTTGTTGGAGTAGGTGTGTATTGTTGGGCCCTAACAACTCCCTCAGGGGGTGGGGTAAGAAGGTATGGCATCAATGACACAGACACTGGGAGTCAGTTGAAGGCAAATAATAAACTCATTTATTCAGTAACAGGGAAGACCTTATATACTCTCCTCCCAGAACCCAGCCAGTATGGTCATCCCTCATTGGCTGGGCATGATCAGGAACTCTGACAACAACAGTTACTAGGCCCTCAGGCATAAGCTGCATGATCAGGAACTCTGACAGTGACTAGGAAAGGCTGACAGTGACCAGGAACTCTGACAGCTCCTGTTGGTAGGCCCTCAGGCAGACTCCAGGCTGGCTCTTAAGGAGTACATTATATGCATGCCTCAGCAACTGGTCTGAGCCAATTTTACTCAGCCCTATTGTCCTGTCCTACTACAGGTGTGAACTTGCTAAAGGAAATGTTTCACTGATGGTGGGCTTTGAGGTTTCAGCAGCTCAAGTCAGGTCCAGTAGTTCATTCTCTCTTCCTGTTGCCTGAAGATCCAGATGTAGAACTATCAGCTACCTATTCAGCACTATGTCTACCTATGTGCTACCATGCTTTCCACCATGATGACAATGAGTTTAACTTTTGAATCCCCAATTAAATGATTTCCTTTATGAATTAAGAGTTGCTGTGGTCATAGTGACTAGTTCATAGCACTAGAAGCCCTAACTATGACACATGTTATGATAATAATATTTCTCAGCAGAAACTTTCCAAGCCATTAAGATACAGCATGATATATGTCAAGGTCTAAGAGGCAGTAGTTACCAACTAAGATCACTGTATATAAAGATTATCCTTCATAATGTAGGAAAAATTATACAAGATAGTATAGAAATCTCAAACAACTGAAGAGATATATAAATACATTCTGAAGTCACAGGGAGGAATAAATTTCACTTTAGTAAATTGTTGACAAATGAGGATCAAGCATGTAATATTTATTATATGATTATATTCATTATAGGAATTAATATATACCAGTCATAATGATTCTGAATGTTAATGGATTCCATTCCCTAAGCAAAAGACACATACTATCATAGCATATTAAAATATAAACAAACAACAAGAAAATCCAAACAGACTCCATTCATTCATTGTTTGCAAGAAACAGTATTACAGACAAGGACAATCACAGCATTACAGAGAAAAGTCACATAACACATTTCATAGTGAAATGTTTGTGCACCCCAATAATAGGTTTCTCCACTGACACAGTAAGTCAGATTAAGCTGAATTAAAAAGACCAGGTTTATTGGGCAAAGGACTCCCTGGTGACATTTCCAGCCCTGAGAGGTGAGGCAGGGGAAGGAAGCAGGAGAAACCATATGGCCAGTCTAAAGGAGGGAGTTTAAATATCCTTCAGGTAGGTCTTTCTGTATGGTGATATTGTGTTCCACAAAATACTGTGCACCCTAATAAACTTATCTGGGGTCAGAGAACAGAAGAGCCACTAGATACAGAGGCTAGAAAATGGTGGCACTCACACTTTTAATCCTAGCCTTCTGGAGGCAAGGATCTCTGTGAGTTCAAGGCCACACTGGAAATAGCCAGGCATGGTGACTCACACCTTTAATCCCAGAGAGTGATGGCAGAAAGCAGAAAGGTATATACGGCATGAAAACCAGGAACTAGCAGCATTTGGCTGGTTAAGCTTTTAGGCTTTTGAGCTACATACAGTTCAGCTGAGACCCATTCTGGATGAGGACTTAGAGGCTTCCAGTCTGAGAAAACAGGATCAGCTGAGGAACTGGCAAGGTGAGGTAGCTGTGGCTTGTTCTGCTTCCTGATCTTCCAGCGTTCACCCCAATAACTGGCCTCAGGATTGATTTTATTAATAAGAACTTTTAAGATTCCTGCTACATTTCTGAGAGGGCAGGGTTTGGAATGTTGCGGAGCTGGAAGTTTCAGTAGAACAAAGGCAAATAGAATTAGAAGGCAAGCATTTGTTTATACTAATATCCTATAAAACCTTTCAACTCAAACCTAGTCAGGAAAGATGAGGGACATTTCATGTTGATGAAGAAACTACTCATCAAGAGAATACTGCAATTTTAAAGATCTATGCACTGAAAATTGATACACATAATTTTTGGAAGTAAATTCTACCAGGTAAAGAGACTGCAATCTCCACCTAATAACAGAGTGGTACTTCAATAGATCATTTTTTTTTTCCAAGACAGGTTTTCTCTGTGTATTTTTGTTGCCTGTCTTGGATCTTAGGCTGGCTTGGAACTCACAGTGATCTGCCTGGCTCTGCCTCCCAAGCACTGGGATTAAAGGTGTATACCACCAGCACCCAGCAACCATTCTTAATATTAGATAAAACATGGAGAAAAAGAGCAGCAAAGAAATATTAGAATTGCATGGGATTATAGATCAAGTGGATTAATAGTCATCTATAGAAAATTTCCAAGTACATAGGCTTCTTAATAGTACATGTAATTTTCTCTATAATTGTGTGCATGTATGTGTGTGTGTGTGTGTGTGTGTGTGTGTGTGTGTGTGTGTGTGTGTGTTAGGGGAAGAGAAAGTTGTTGCATCTATGGTAAATATATTTATTAGTAAAGTTATATAAGTTTTTACATACATGCTCATGAGTGTATGTGTATGTATGTGCATGTGGAGACCAGAGGCATACGTTAGCTAACTTTTCTCAGTCAGTCTCCACCGATGATTTTTGAGGCTATGTCTCTAACTTTATTAGAAGCTTGTTAATTTTTGCTGGACTGGATGACAGTTGATCTTCAGGCATTCTCCTATCTGCCTTCTCCCCCTGTGCTGCTGTTACAGTGGTGATCTCCTTGCTTGTTTCATTCTTATTTTTTAAACATGGTTTGGGGAATCTGAATTCACACCCTTCTACCTGAATGACAGACATTTTAGAAACTGAGAAATATCCCTAGCCTGAAATTTTCTCTAAAATAAGATCATTTTTGAAGATACAAAACATTGCAAGAATACAATATGATTTATCACAATGGAATAAAATGACCAACCAAGAACATGAAAATTAAATAAATAGATAGATAGATAGATAGATAGATAGATAGATAGATAGATAGATAGAATGATAGATAGATAGATGATAGATAGATGATAATAAAAATGCCCAGGGTGGCTTTTTTTTCTGTAAGATTTTACCATCAGTTGGTAAAGAGCAACCAATAGTCTTGGCATTTCTGGCTTGTTTGAGGATTCTCATGGGGCCCCCTTGGCTAACAATTTGGTAAAATGCAACCCAGTCCTGGGACTAGAGGCTTGATATGATTATCAGAAGTACCCAATCATGGCTTTATTGCCTCCTTTGTTAATCAATTCCATTTAGATCAACTTCATAAATGTATGTATTTTAGGAAGCTGTTGTGATATTAGATTCCCATACTACCCCTCAAATAGCCTTTAGTTTTAGCTGTTCCTCTCCATATTCCTCCCCATCTTTTCCCTCTCACCCCATTTAATCCTTCAGTTTTAGTACTCCTCTCTCCATCCATAAACAGTCTGTAAGTTATTCTATTTCCTCTTCCCATGATGATCCAACCCTCCCCCTAGTCTCTAATCTACAGCTAACATCTACATATAAGTGAATTCATATCATATTTATCTTTTGGTCATAGTTTACCTCATACAGGATATTTTCTAGCTCCATCTATTTATCTGAGAACTTTATGATTCATTTTTTCAACAGTTGACCTTCTAAGTCTGGGTTACCTCACTCAGGATATTTTCTAATTCCATCCATTTGCCTTCAAATTTCATGATGTAATTGTTTTTTTTTTTCTGCTGAGTAGTACTCCATTGTGTATATGTACCACATTTTCTTTAGCCAGTCTTCAGTTGAGGGCATCTAGGTTGTTTCCAGGTTCTGACTATTATGAATAATGCCGCTCTGAACATGTTTGAGCTTGTATCCTTGTGGCATTCATAAGTGGATACTAGATGTTAAACAAAGGATAACCAGACTGCAACTCACAGCTCCAGGAAGGCTAGCTAGTAAGAAGGACCCTAGGAAGGACACATGGATTACCCAGCTAAGGAGAAATAGATGAGATCTACATGAGCAAACTGGGGGTGAGGGAGAGTAATGGAGGGCAAGAGATGGGGGATGAGAACATAGGGGAATGGGAGATTCAAGCTGGAACAGGGATAGAGTAGGAGAGCAAGGAAAGAGATACCATGACAAATGACATCATGGAAAGGGGAGAAACAGAGTGCTAGGGAAGTTCTCAACAATTCACAAGGATGACTCCACCATAGACTACTGGCAATAATAAAGAGGGTGCCTAAACTGGCCTACTCTGGTGATCAGATGGTTGAATACCCTAACTGTCATCATAGAGCCCTCGTCCAGTGACTGATGGAAGCAGATGCAGAGATCCATGGCTGGGTCCCAAGCTGAGCTCCAGGAGTTCAATTGATGAGAGACAGGAGGGATTCTATGAGCAAGGGACATCGAGACCATGATGGAAAAAAGTACAGAGACAACTAGCCAAAGTGATGGAAATGCATGTACTGTGGACCAATAGCTGAGGAGCCCCCATGGTACTGGATTAGACCCTCTGGACAGGTGAGATAGTTGTTTAGCTTAAACTGTTTAGGGGGCCCCTAGGCAGTGGGATTGGAACTGTCACTAGTGCATGAGCTGCCTTTTTGGAATCTAGTGCCTATGGTGAGACACTTTGCACAGCCTTGGTGCAGGGAGGAGGGGCTTGGACCTGCCTCAACTGAATGTATCAGGCTCTGCTGACTTCCCATGAGAGACCTTGCTTGGAGGAGATAAGAATGGGTGCTGAGTTGGGGGAAAGGCTGGAGGGCAGGAGGAAGGAGAACAGGGCAATCTGTGGTTGGTATGTAAAATGAATAGAAAAATTAATAATAATAATAATGATGATGATGATGACGATGAAAACAGCAAAAAAAGTCAAGAAAAAAAACAACTGAGTAATATCCCTTGCTGTATATGTACCACATGATCTTTATCATTCATCCATTGGTAAACATCTATTCTGTTTGCAGATTTTAGCTATTAGGAATAGAGAACCAAAAAGCATGTGGAGCAAGTGTCTCTGTCATAGAATAAAGGGTACTTGAGTATGTGCTCAACAGTAGTATATCTAGATCTGGAGGTATAAATATTCCCAGCTTCCAGGGAACTGCCACAGTGATTTCTATAGTGATTGTATGAGTTTGCTCTCCCAATAACAATGAATTAATGTTCTTTTTATACTGTCATTTGTTTTATTGAGCTTGGTCATTCTGACTGGTGTAAAATGAAATCTCAAATTAATTTTGATTTGCATTTTACTCATGAATAAAGATGTTAAACATTTCCTTCAGTTCTTATCAGCTAATTGTACGTCCTCAAGACGCTTTTATTTTGAACTGTATCTTATATTTTAATTATGTTGTTTATTTTCATCTTTAATTTTATGATTTTAGATCTTCCTCCCTTTGCTATTTAATTAAGTTGTCTAAGGATTTTCAATTTTACTGGTTTTCTCAGAGAACTGACTCTTTGTTTAATCAATTCATTATAATGTTTTGTGTTTATTTCTATTTTATTGGCTTCAACCCTGAGTTTGATTATTTCCTTTCATCTACTCCTTTTGTACATTATTTCTTCTTTTTGATCTACAGCTTTAAAATATATTGTTTGGTTGTTACGATTATATTTCTCAGGGTCCAGTAGTGTTGCTGGTTTCTAATGGAGACATATTGTCATGTCTGTTACTGATTTAGTTATTACTCTGGCATCTGGTAGTCTGGATTTGGGATGATTGTAGTTCTATGTGGTGATAGATGATCTTGTCTCTGTGTGGTTAGTGTTGCATTCCTTGGTTTCTCTTCTCTGGATCTTGGGAGCACATGCTGGTTGTGAGTATTTTTGATATGATGTGTTTCTGAATTCCTGACAAGTATGGCCACAAGCATCGTGGGTAGCACTTGTTTTCTATGAGTTGGGAGCTAACACTACAATGGCCATGGACTGAGAGCATCTAGAGGAGACAGGAAATATGATTAGGCCATAAGGATATGTGGAAAAATGGTAAGAAGAGAGAGAATAAACCTGCCCTTGCAGGTTGTCTGCAACAGTACTGGCATCAAGACTGGGGAATTTTTATTGGGGAACAGGAAAGAGGGTGAAACTTGCATACCTGTTCCCCTGTCCTGTGTGGCCAGTGGTTTTTCCATGGAGAGGGTGCTAGGAATGACGGTAGGTGAGACAAAGGGATGGAATGAGAGAGGGAAGCTGAAGAAAAACATCTGCTTAGTGCAATGGGAATAGGAACAGAAAGTGACGGGTACATTAAAATATACTGTAGAGTCATATATTAAATGTGAGATTTGATTTTCAGAGTTTATTTATTGAAAACAAGTGGGTCAGAATTAGAATATTCATCAAATTCATGCATATGTCATAACTGAATGAATAACAATTACACATGAAATGATATACAGTTTTTAAAATAAAAAATATAGTAAAGAAGAGAAAATTTGGAGATATACTACATTTATTTTCTTGGTAATGAAGAAATGCTACCATGTTTTCAATTACATTTTCAGCTCTTGATTGGCATATAAAATCATTGAATATAAAATAGCATATGTAACTGTAATTGTTCAAATATCTATCATAAAATTTCCATAAACTTCCAAACATGTGAACTCATTAGTTATAAAGTAATTATTCATCAAAGCTACATGTATGCTCTGTGGATTCTGAATGCATTTATTGTAGACTACTGACTATATGACAGACACTTCAGCATATATACATGTTTGTATACATGCATAGTTTTCTGATATTTCTCAATACATACGGCAGTCTAGAAAATTTAGGATATTGTGTACCTATGAAGAGGAAAATGAGAACAGAGAGAGAGCTAAATCAGACCTTTGAAATTGAAGAATTGGGGACAATTCTGGCCCCAATTTATTTACATTTAAAAGTCTTTGGGATAAAAATTACTGTTACAGCTTTTTCAGTCTTGTAAGTTTCATGCATGCTAGAAAAGAACAAACAAAATATTATGCAACCTTGTTTGGCTGTGCTAAAGTTTGGCTGTTCAAAAGTTTATGGTTTTATTTAAAAAATGTTTCACCTCATTTACTTTCAAATAACTTATCTATATTAGTTCACATTTGCATAATTTTTGTGTATATGTGTGCTTATGCACACATTAGGTCATTAACACCTATGGGATTTGGTTGTCTCTACTATAGGGGTTCCAGAAATAAAATTTAGGTTGGCAGTAAGTTCCTTTACTAGAAGAAATCTCTATTGGGCCATTTTTTATATTTTAATGACTTTCAAATTTTCGGTTTTGTTTGTATCATTTGGGGTAGGTGGGCATCCACACCACACGTGTATGCTGTGACCAGTGCGTAGAGAACAGAGAACAATTATAGTTCCTGGGGAACTCAGATGATAAGGCTGGGCAGCAAGTGCCTTTAATTAACTAATGAGCCATCTCACAAGTCTTGTTTTAATAGTTTTTGTGATCAAATAAGTCCAAAGCTAGTTTTTTAAGGCAACGCCAAAAGGAATGGTAAGATAGCTCAAGTGGTCAAATGTTTGCTTCACAAGTACAAGACATTCTGAGTCTCATCTTTAGAACCCACCAGGGTAAATATCATCAAAGAACTGGACCTGGTGACACGAACATAGCACTGAGGAGATAGAGACAGATTGACTTCTGGGGCTCAGTGTCCAGCCAGCCAGCTCAACCAACTTGGCAAGTTCCAGGTTGTAGCAGGAATTGTTAGAAGGTCTTATTAATAAAATCAAACCTGAGGCCAGTTATTGGGGTGAACGCTGGATGGTCAGAGAGACAGAAAATCCACAGCTAACCTCACCTGGCCAACTTCTCAGCTGATCTTGTTTCCTCAGACTGGAAGCCTCTGTGTCCTCATATCTGAATGGCTCTCAGCTGAACTGTGCTGCTCAAAACCTAAAAGCTTAATCAGCCAAATGCTTAACCAGCCAAATGCTTCTAGTTTCTGGTCCTCATGCCTTATATACCTTTCTGCTTTCTACTACCACTCCCTGGGATTAAACTCACTTTCTGGGATTAAAGACATGTGTCACCATGCCTGGCCGTTTCCAATGTGGCCTTGAACTCACAGAGATCCAGAGGGATTTCTACCTCTGGAGTGCTAGGATTAAAGGTGTGAGTGCCACCATTTTCTAGCCTTTGTATCTAGTGGCTGTTGTCTCTGACCCCAGATAAGTTTATTAGGGTGTACAATATTTTGGGGAACACAATACTACCACACCAGGTCAGGAAGAGAATTTGCTTAAAAACAAACATGTGATGTGACACCTAAGAAACAACACTTGAGGTGTTGACCTCTGGCCTTCATACACACGTACATGCATACGTACATTCACCTACACACATCCAAATACCCAAACATGTGTACGGAGTGCCACAAATGTCTCTTTAATGTAAGAAATACTACCATTAAAATCACAATTTCGAACCTGCTTGCTTTATTAAATGTTAAAATCACAATGAAAAAATTTACATTTGTTAATTATTACTTCTTAAATTTTTGTGAAAGAAAGCAGCTGGGCTTTTTGGAACATGCTTGTACTTCAAAGTTTCACAAACAGAAAGAAGCATGTGGATCACGAATTTAGGAAAACAGTGCCTCTAAAAGTCTACTGTCTGGGCTTGGAATTATGACTTGGGACAACAAACAAATAAACAAGAAAACATAGTATTAGACCCAAATCAGTTGTCAACGAAGAAACGGCCTGTATGTAGATAATTTAGTTTAGACAATATTAGGGGTAATCACAAATTCAAACTGAAAATCATGATAGCATAATGTTATAGAATACTATATATTTTTGACAGAAAATTTAGAGGGTTTTTTTTTGTCACATGTATATATTGAAACACTTCATTAGAGGTGTGTGGGTGAGGGGTTACTTAGAGTTGTATGAGGAAGAGTTACAGTGGAAGAAATGACTCAATGATCATCACTAAAAGCACAATTCAGCATGGGTGACAGACAATGAAAGCTAGAAACCTAGGCACACCGTATAACCTGCAAGCAGCTCAAAAGTTGGAAGTGTCTTTTAGGAGGCCAGACTAATTTCTGACTCTTCTCCATGGTTTGTGTAGCCTCTGCTTCTTTCAGGAATTGAAGATAATTTACCCTTTCAAAACAACTGGGCTAGCCTATGACTTATTTTCAGTAGTCCTCAATACTTACATATGCTCAGGGAGGAAGTTATTCTAGTGAGTTTCAGTGACTTCCTACAGTTATGGAATTATTTACTTCCTGAGCTTTACCAGCTTCCCTGAAGGATAGACTGGTTCACCTCACCTTATAGTGTCTTGCAAATTCTCTTTCCTTTCGCTGACATTTTGTGTCCTGATGACCTTTTCTGGATGATTGAATGCTATAATCTCAGAGGAAACTAATATGCAAAAATATCACATATGCCATCATCCATTGATTGCTGTATTATGTACCTGTATTTGCCAGAAACTTAGGCTGAGAAGTTTGATGATCAGTAGGTTCATAAAAAAAGATAAAAGCTATCTTGAAGCTTGACATTCATGTCAGAAATGCATTTAGAGAATAATTACATTGAAAAGTACTCCAGAGGCTTGTCATTACTTTGATGATCCTGATAATTGTTAGCAATTCATAAAGTGAAGAGTAAAATATGTACCAAACATGTGTCCTTGCAAAAGTATTCTAAGTTATCTACAGACAAATTCAAAATATCAGGAAGTATTGTAAAACAAAACAAAACAAAACAAAAAACAAACAAACAAACAAAAAAACTACTCTTGATAACCAGGAAAACAATCCATTACTTTTTAGAAAATTTCTGTTTCAGGATAAGACAAGCTAAGAACTTGTTTTTATAATTAGCTATATTTAGTCAACAATCACAAAATCAGAAGCTGGTGAGATGGCTGGGTTAATGTCTGTTGAACAAATATGAAGACCTGAGTTTGTAACACCAGCACACATTTAAAAACAAACAAACAAACTAACAACAACAAAAAGGCAAAACAAGGTATGGATATACACTACTGCAGTGCACATATAGGAAATGGAATGAGAGATGGGAGAAGTCAGGTGGATAGCCTGAGCCCATTGATCAGTCAGTTTATCCAGATGGTGAGTGTCAGCTACAAAATATGAGATGGAAAGTGAACAAGAAAGACACCTGACATCAACCTCTGGCCATCATAAAAACATGCATACACATACACATGCATGGTCATGCACTTGTGAGAACACACACAATCATAATTACAATCTCACTTTCATAGCTAAATTACAGTTCTTTGATCTGGTAAAAATAAAAATGTGACTAGGCATGAATGACAACCAATATGGAATTCTTTTTTTTTTTTCAAGTTTAATGCTGTTTCTGACAATCAATTATCTACTGATTTAAAATATCATTAACATTTTAAGTTTGGATAGTGCACTTGCAAAGGATTTTATATTTAACTTTAAATACTATTCAATCATGATAAGTATTATAGCTTAAGTTTTACATTAAGACACGATATATTAATATGTTTGAAAAACATAGTTTGTGTTTGTGATATTTTCTAATATTAAACAGAATCTTACAAGTGACATTAATAATAGTTTTAAAACTCAAGTTATTTTTATACTAAGACAATGGAAGTGATGAACTGAAAATTATGCAATCCACAGCAGCTTTCTAGATATTCATATAATCTGCTTAACAAGTTAATTTTAAATCTTTTTTTAAAAACAAAATGTCATATTACCTTATTGAAAAGTCTTCACTTTTATCTCTGAATAGCATTTGGATGCTTCATTATGACATTTTCATGCATGTATAAAATTAGAGAAATTATATGGCATCCCATCTTTTTATGAACACCTAATTGCATTAGAGTAGGGTTGGTACTAAAATTTTTGTTTTAATGTGTCACGACTCTATTTTCAATAAAAGTCAACTTCTGAAATACTATGTTTTAACAAATCAAAGTAGACTGGGAAGAACACAGTTTAGTCCATAACCAGAAGCATTTTGTAATGACAGAATACAATTTCTAAAATGTGTAGTATATAAAGAGGACTTCAATTTTTTAAAATAAACTCTATTAGAACTGAAATACACAAATGAGTTATTATAATAGTATGTTCATCACACCACAAATATGTATGGAAAATATAAGAAATATTATAAACTACCTAGATGAAAATAGTCCAAATAGACTAAGGGTACACCTCCTACAGGAAGATAAATGATGCCAACATGGAAAATAATCACATGGAAAGAAACAAGGAAATACAATTTTATTTTTGAAACATACTTTAAAAATTAAAATATAATATCAATCTCCCCTCTTGGGGAAAGGTGGAAGATCAGAGAGACAGAACAGCCACTAGATACAAAGGCTAGAAAATGCTGGCACTCACACCTTTAATCCTAGCATTCCAGAGGCAGAAATCCCTCTAGATCTCTGTGAGTTCATGGCCACATTGGAAATGGCTAGGCACGGTGACACATGCCTTTAATCCCTGAAAGCAAGTCTTTAATTGCAGGGAATGGTGGTAGAAAGCAGAAAGGCATATAAGGTGTGAAGACCAGAAACTAGCAGCATTTAACTGGTTAAGCTTTTAGGTTTTGAGCAGCACAGTTCAGCTGAGAGCCATTCAGATATGAGGACATGAGGTTTTCAGTCTGAGGAAACAAGATCAGCTGAGAAGTTGGCCAGGTGAGGTTAGCTGTGGCTTGTTCTGTCTCTCTGATCTTCCAGCGTCACCCCAATAACTGGCCTCAGGTTTGATTTTATTAATAAGAACTTTTAAGATTCCTGCTACATCCCCTTACTTTTTCTTCTGCCAGACCTTCCCTTGTACCACATTACATTCTCTCAAATTCATTACCTTCATTTCTAACAAGATAATTCACATATAAATATGTAGATATTGGTATAGATAGATAAATATGGTACATTTTTTAAAGAAAATAAGCTAAAACTACAGTTTGATCGTACCACTAAGCCATTAGAATAATTAAACCTAAAAAATGTAGCAATATCAATTGTTCAAGATAAGGAACAATTAGGAAAATACTACGAACAGTAAATAACAGACTAGAAGATATGAAAGTGCGAGTGGACTTTTTGATGTAATGATTTCACAGAGGGGAGAGAGAGAGAGAGAGAGAGAGAGAGAGAGAGAGAGAGAGAGTGTTTTGGTAGTGGGTTGGTATATTACACAGTTCTTTTTGCTAAGGGAAATAAATTGGGTTAAAAAATAGACACTTAACTATTCTCACTCTGAATATGTCATCTTTACAGAAGTTGAAAATAAGATAGTAGTTCCAAGAGACTGGGCAGAGTAGAGTGTAAAAGAAGAGATGGGAGATGTATATATGTGTACTATTTTATTATGTGATAGAATAGATAATTTATGCCATTCTATGGAACATCAGAGCACAAATAGTTGCCATAATAGCAAAATGCATTGATTATCTCCAAAAATGATAAAATAGTTGCATGCAATTGTTTTTATGTTCAAATAATTGTGAGAGTTTGACAAATAAATATAATTACTGTGGGTTGATCAGCATCTAGCATGTATATGAATCAAAGTAGCACACTGTACTTCATAAATATATTCAGATTTTTGTCAATCAACAGATGTAAAAATATATTTTTGTGGCTGGGTAGCTGACATAGCAGGCAAAATACATGCTGTAGCCTGATAATTTGAGATGAGAGCCCAGAAACCATATAAAGCTGCCATTCCTGTGCCTCTGGATCAAGAGAAGAGGTGGAGACAGGGAGTATCTTGAAAGTTCCTAGGCTAGCTCTTCTGGAATACTCGGCACGTGGGCAAAAAGATAACCCATTTCAAATCAAGCAGAAGGCAAGGAAAATACACAATGTACAGGTTGTTCTTTGATCTCTACATACACACAGTAATGTCTGTATGTCTTCCTAATAAATATGTATATACACATTACACACATATATGTGCACACCAATATTTACCCAAATACACACTATAAACACATATACATAGATTCACATACAATAATCAAACAGTTTTAAAAATAAAGAAATTTCTTAAACATTTTAAGAAAACTATCACAATCAACCTAAATGTCTATCTGGAAATATATAGACTTACAAAATATGCTATAGAATTTAATCAAATATTAATGAATGAAATGTAAAGATGTTAAGTGAATGATTTATAGTCACACAGTAGCCATACTTTACAATTTCATTGTACTGAAATTCTCACATAAATATCTGCAATTTATTGGGATGAGTTTATTCATATATCACCCTAAGAACACATAGTAAGTAACATTTTATATTCATTTGGTTAAATGAAATGTACTTTGAAATACTATCAGTTTTATATACATTTTATTCAAGTCTAAGCAATAATAAGACAATGAACAAGGAGAGATTAAGGAAGGAAAAAGCAGATAGAATAATATAAAAGCAAAAATGATTTAGCTGGAGGTACTTAGACTTCAAGAAAGAAATAATCAGATGCTAAGAATGTTACATTCTTAAACTCCATATTAGTTGAACAGGTAACTTCCTGCTTGAGTAGCTCTTATTGCATTAATATTACATCTGTTGAAATAATTTTTATGTCAAAAAGTTAAGTGCTCCTCAAACCGTAAAGTACAGAAAATCTTTTCAATATCTTTGCATTTCATTACATGTTTTATGTAAGGTAAATATGCATTAAAATTTTAATGTCTAAGACCCAGGCCTGCATAATGAGTGCATACACAATGGCCACTTTAAATGTAAAGTCTGTGTTAAAGAAAAAAAAACTTACTGGATATAAAGAAAATTCATGTCTTTGTGCTTTAAACACTGTTATTAAACACTTCAGGAATAGTTTCTATCTCTCCAGCAAAATAATCTTCCTGTTTGATCACAGATAAAGTTATTTTGTCTCTGAATTATAAAATAAAAATAAATCAAAATATCAATTGAAGTATTATGGTTTACACAGTTCTTAAATCTTATTACTATTGCAACACTTCCTGTAGGAACTGTCTTTATATTTTTATTTTGCTTTTCCCCCCATGGAGTAGGTGTCCTGATTCAATAACTTATCATCTAAAGTTATTTATTTTAGTATTATGTTCTCAAATTTCTATTGCATTTCATTTACTACAAATGAAATGAGTTCAAATTAAATGCTCAATGAATGTCTATAAAGAGTATGAAAGTTGTTTTATTTTTATTTTTAGTTGTTTACAAAGAATTGGGTTTCATGATGACTTTTGGAAAAAAAACCAATATTTTTTGTTTCTCTCCCTGACTCCTTTCTCATACCCTTTGGTCCCTTTCTGCACCAACACCCAGCCTTCCACCCCCTTCCCCTACTTCTACACTCTGTGGCATCCTTTAGTCTTTGATGTCATATTTGATATTTGGTCCCCCCTCCTTATCATCTATTCTAGTCTCACAGTTCCCTATTTAGTTTCATGAATGATGCCCACTCTCAGCATAATATGGAAAAAATTTAAAGTTAGATTGAAATAATCTTTTCTGAAATGAGTAATATTACAACCATTTTGAAGGTTCTGAGTTCTCATTAGACATCTGTTCTGAGGGGTGAAGATCCGGTTCCACATTTAAATGAACTTCTTGCTGAACATTAAGAGACAAGTTTGATGCTGGGGATGGGTTCAATCTCATAGAATAGGCCTCGTGCCACATCATATTTTGGTACAAGTAGAAACTCTATACACTACCAAAGGAGAAAGACAAACATCAACAAAGCAACTTTGATCTACAACAGTGTCTTGCCTGCAAGATATGCTAGTGAAATAGGGGCACAGCTTTGCTTTGTACCAAAGCTGTTAGCACACAGCAGTGAAGGTTCTATGTGGGCACCAGCTGGACTTCCTCATGTCCAATGAGTTGTGTGGGTGTTTTCTTTGTCAATGGGGCCTTGCAGTCACTTTGCGGAGAACAACCTATACTTTGGCAACAGCCTGGGTTGTTTTTGGGTTCCCAAAAGACACCTTTGGCCAACAACTAATTCAAGTAGATGTGGTCCTTATACTGGAAGTTTCATTTGGTGGGAAAGGATGGCTAGTTGGGGCTATGTTTCCTCCATTATTTGGAGATTTCATGTATAATCCATTCATACATGTGTACACTTTATAAAATTTGTACTGTATTAAATTTTTGTACCATGTCTGAAATGACCCTTAATTTTAGCTCTCTCTCTTTATCCCCTCTCTCATCTCCCTGTTCCCTCCCCCCCACTTGGTATTCCTGTTCCATACCTCTCCCCACATCCAAGCGTAACTATTTATTCCATTTCCCTTTCCTTGGGATATAAACTGTCCTCTCTAGTCCCTTACCTTTTTTCCCCTATGGATTACAAGTTGACTTGGTCATCATTGAATAATATCCACATATAACTAATGTCTACATATAGGTGAATAAGTACCTTATTTGTCTTTAAGGGTCTGGACTTGCATCACTGGGTGATTTTTATTTTCTAGTTCCATCAGTTACCTATGAGTTCCCAGCACTAACACCTGTAAATTCACAAAACCTTTTAACTATAGCTGTAGTATCTGCCTCCTCTCTGGCTCTACAAGCACCTGCACTCATATATGCACACTTACAGTTACACCTGAATATACATATACACATACACATATCATCTTACTAGGATACACAGACCTAGGTACAGTAAAAAAATAACAAAAACTAAATATCTACACAAAAGAATGATGGCATAAACTGTTAAATAAGAAACATTATTTTTACTAATATGCACCAAACACATGGGGATATTGTGGTCTATCTGATAAAGAAAAAAATGCTAAACATTCTCCATTAGCGGGGATTTTATGCTTTTATATTTTGTTGCTTTTGAAATAAGAAAATAACTCATTCTAAAATTTCTACTACAAAAATATTTTTAAATATATAAAAGATAACAAATAAAAATGGTGGGAATGCAAACTTGTACAACCACTGTGGAAATCAGTATGGAGGTTTCTCAGAAAATTGGGAATCGTTCTACCTCAAGACCCAGCCATACCACTCTTGGGCATATACCCAAGGAATGCTCAACCATACCACAAAGATACACGCTCAACTATATGCATAGCAGCACTATTTGTAATAGCCAGAACCTGGAAACAACCTAGATGCCCGTCAACTAAAAAATGGATAAAGAAAATGTGGTACATATACACAATGGAGTACTACTCAGCAGAGAAAAACAATGACAGCATGAAATTTGCAGGCAAATGGATGGAACTAGAAAATATCATCCTGAGTGAGGTAACCCAGACCCAGAAGGACAAACATGGTATGTACTCACTCATAAGTGGATTCTAGATATAAAGCAAAGAACATTCAGACTGCAACCCACAGAACCAGAGAGGCTACAAAGCAGGTGGGACCCTAGGATGACAGTGGCTTATAATAAATTTTGGTTTTACTCAATTACTGGGCAAGCCTCAATGAAACATTTCACTATTAGGATAAGAATTTATACTGTATCAAGCTGATAATACAAAAATAAGTAAAAAAGAAAAATTTAAAAAAAAGAAAAAATGTAAGCAAAAATATAGTGTGGATTAAAATTAAATGCAAGTCTCTATGAGAAATGCAACAATGGAGGCTTCCTGTAAGTTTCCACTGATAATAATAAAATAGTAGCCTCATATCTTCCTGAGTTACTAAACAAGAACTGTTTGGACAACTCTTGGTCACTTACTACTCTTGTAGCATGAATCACAATCATATATCTAATATCGCATTTCAAATTAGGATAAAAAAACAAGAAACTCAAATTTGACAAAGTCAACTATCTTCTCTCAGTAAACATGATTAAGGTATGTAGAACCAGAATAAATGACTGAATCTTGAACATGGTCCCGTGGTTGTATAAATAAAAGTTGAATTATCTGAAACAAATGTAATGATATGTGGATTTGGCATCAGTAAACCAATCTATAAACAGGTATGCATGAATTTACAGCCCACTAAGCAACAATAAATAACTGATTTGTATTCATGAATCTTTTGAACTGTTCAGCAGAACCAAAGAAATATTATATTTGCAGCATTGTGGTCATCAGAGCAGTTGTATAAACAGCTGTTAGACACTCCTTGTTCAGTTTTATTTCAAATTGTTTTTAAGGTGGATGCCATTAAAACCTTCAGTAGAGGAAATAAGTAAAATGATAAACTGCTTTCTTCACAGAGAGTAAATAGACAATGTGATTACTGGTGTTTTCAACCTTGAAAAGAAATAAAAGCTGAAATATTTTATAAAACTATTTGCATCATATCAAATAAATATTGAAAACTACTATATTCTGACTACTTTGTTTATTGGTGCTTAATATTGACTGAAAACAAATGAAATTAATCTTATATACTTTTTTTAATAAATTGAAACAAAATGTTATAAAACTAATATATAAAAATATTTTACTCATTTTCACCATAAAATATGAAAATTTTAATAAAAATTAACTAAGATGAAGATTCTACCATGGCTGTATTTAATGGCTCACACAATTAATCCCTAAAATCCAGAAATAAAGAAGATCTTACATTCAAGACCAGTCCAAGCTACAGAGCAAGGTATCACCTCAATTAAAACAGCAAAGAATGGAAAAAGAAACAACCTAAAAATAAAATAAAATAGAACTACTCACTCTTTTTTTCGAGACAAGGTTTCTCTGTGCTTTGTGCCTTTCCTGGATCTCGCTCTGTAAACCAGGCTGGCCTTGAACTCACAAAGAACGGCCTACCTCTGCCTCACGAGTGCTGGGATTACTTTTTTAAATTAAGTGGTTTTTTTTTTTTGTCTATCTCTTATAATTGCTTCATTTTTTTATTTGAAACTTGCCAGTAAAACAGAATTGTGGAAAGTTTTATTATGTAATTCTTCTATGAAGATTTATTTATTTTTATATTTATGACTGTGCCTGTATAAATGTTTGCTATATTTCTTTGGGTTCCCTCAAAGGCCAGAGAGAGCATGAGTAAGTACATGCTCCGAAGGACTGAAGCATATCTCAACTCTTCAATCTTGGTTTGGGGATTGAGATTTTAACAGTTATGATTGTGTTGGTACATTTTCATATATATTATATAATATGTGTATAGAAGAAATATATTTTCCCAAAGATATATATATATATATATATTTACAGTATTTTATACATATATATATTTACAGTATTTTTCTGTCTTTTTTAAGATGCAAAAAGAATTCTTTATTTAAATATGTAATTCTTGGTGGGAAGGTGGATAAAATTTCAGCTCCACATAAAGAATTACAGGCAACTAAGGAATAGTTAGAGTGAGAGAATTAGTCTTCTAGCATATCAATTCTTCATCTAATACCAATTAATACTATACAGACTGAGCACACTGTGTTTATGTATTTCTATATTATGTATTAGTGAAAAAGAGGCCGCAGTAAGAAGGGATATATGGCAGTGTTGGGAGGGAGAGAAGAGAAAGAAGAAGTAATATAAATGTGTTATAATCTGACAAAGCTAAATAATATTCATAAAGTAAATGAAGATACATTAAAATTTTAATATTAAAAATGCTTCCTTGTTTGCCATTTTAAATTTTAATACCATATACAATAATCACTGCAAAAAAATCTTCAAAAAGTATAATTTTTAAATAAAATAGTATGTTCAATAATTTAATTCCCTTATAGTTGGAGTTATTTAAAGTAAATGTTACTTAAATATGCATCAAAATATGCCTAGGAATAAGTACATGAAAACGTTAAAGCTATCACGGTGACATACTTTTAATTTACATATATATATTATTTTTCTAAATTTCATTAATTTTAAAATCAAGAAAGAAAAGATAATTTTTCAATTCAAATCAAACTACTGTAAATTTTTGTAAAATGATAATTTTCATAACTAGAATAAAATAAACTTTTCTATATTGATTGGGATTGCTATTACTGGGCTTAGAGTTGACAGAATGATTTGACAGAAAAGATGTTTATAGAGAATAGATTACTACATTTTTGACAGATTTGCAATTTGCTGAACTACCAATGGAAATCAAAAAAATTACATACTTCAAGAGTGCTTAGTATTGATCTTGAAAAAACAACTACTGCTTAGGGATATTGTGCTAGATTTTTATGAATAGATAATTGCTTAAAATAAGAATGGATTCCTTAAATGGTCACCATTGTTCATTTGTGGTATATTATTCATCATTTAATATGTCAATGTGGGTTTGAGGTCATAGTTTATTAAGTGTTGTTGAATAATATAATATCTATTTTGATACTTTTAGAACAAAGAAAATTAAAATTATGTCAGCTATAGCTCATATGAACTGCCTAAGATAAATATTATGCTTAAATAAAGCTTTTTAAACTGCTGTATTTTATATTGTAGCAAATATAAATATTGACAATTCATGTTCCAATATTTTCAAAGTAATTATTTTACTTTATGTGTCTTTTTATAAATACACAACAGCCATATGAGATTTATTTCATGTGTGGAATAATCTTAAAATCAGCATGAAAGATCCTGTTGTTAAGGGTTAAAATAAGAAAAATATTTTTATAAATCTAATAATACACACAAAATTACAATCTAAAAATTTCATAGAATAATATATTTCAAATGCTAAGAGTAAATAAGTGACAGTCTAGATGATTGTAACTATCAAGTTTCTTTTTTATAACTGGAAAAAATAATCTCATGATAAACACAAATTATCCAAACTCTGGAGCACTGAACCATCACTTCAGAAGATGTTCAAGAGATGCTACAAATAAGTAAATGTATCCATGAAGCCACAGAAATAATAACACACAGTTCTTGAATAGTAAACAATTAAATTACAATTAAGAAATTACCAAGTACTAAAAAAGAACAAAATGACAATAATTAATCAATACTTGTACACAGTCATTCTAAACATCAATGATATTCAATTCTACAAACACAAGGAAGGCTATCAAGTTAGATAAAAAAGTAGATTCCTATGTTCATCTTTAGCAATAGACACAATTCAATGAGAAAGAAAAACACAGCCTTAGAGTGGAAGGGTGAAAATGTTTGATGAGAAAAAATTATCATCAAATAGTATTTAAACAGAATCAAGTGTAGAAATGCCAATGACTGACATTATAATAATGAAACACCAACTCAAAAAAATCCTACTGCTAAGCATATATAGTCTGTGTGCCAGTCAACAAATTCCTTAAAATACACTGCATTGTATGTAAAAAATCAGGCACTCACCCAGTGAAATTATAGTGGACTGTTTTAGCTTCCTACTCATACCTCTAATCAGGTCATCAGAAAAAGTTATGAAATAAAATTCAATGTTAAGTGACATTATAGATCAAAGGAACTTAAGAGAATCTACAGAATATTCCACAAATACACTAAAGGATATTCACAATTGACAACTCCCCACACCGTATTATTAAAATAGACTGCATTTTGGGACACAAATCAAGTACTAACAAAGAGAAAATAAGTCAAAATAATACCTTGCATTAAACTACCAAAATAAAGTATGCACAGATTAATGGAAATTGAATGACACAGTTTTGAATGAAGCATGGTCATTGAACAAATCAGGAGGATAAATTAAATAAGAAAGTGAAAACATGACTTGCTATATTTTGTATGAAAGTTGTTTCTCAGCAAGAGGTTTACAACTATGAATGCCTAGATTGAAAAATCAGAGGGGCTGGGGGATGAATTTGGAAAGTGCTTTTGCATACACAATTAATAAATGGGACCTGCTGAAACTGAGAAGTTTTGTAGAGCAAAGGATATAGTCAACAAGACAAAACAACAGCCTACAGAATGGGAAAAGATCTTCATCAACCCCATGTCTGACAGAAGGCTGGTCTCCAAAATATATAAAGAACTCAAAAAGCAAGACTTCAAAATACTGAACAATCCAATTAAAAAACGGCTAAAGAGCTTAACGGAGAATTCTCAACAGACAAAGCTCAAATGGCTGAAAGACATTTAAGGAATTGCTCAACATCCTTAGTCATCAGGGAAATGCAAATCAAAATGACTCTGAGATACCACCTTATGCCTGTCAGAATGGCTAAGATGAAAACACTGAAGACAGCTTATGTTAGAGAAGATGCGGAGCAAGAGAAACACTCCTCCACTGTTGGTGGAAATGCAAACTTGTACAGCCACTCTGGAAATCAGTATGGCAGTTTCTCAGAAAATTAGGAATTAATCTTCCTCAAGATCCAGGTGTACCACTCTTGGGCATATATCCAAGAAATGCTCAATCTTATCACAAGGATACTTGCTCAACTATGATCATATCAGCATTGTTTGTAATAGCAAGAGCCTGGAAACAACCTAGATGCTCCTCAACTGAAAAATGGATAGAGAGAATGTGGCACATATACACAATGGAGTACTGTAAAAAACAAAACAAAAACAACAACAACAACAAAAAAAAACAATGATATCATGAAATATCCGGGCAAATGGATGGACCTAGAAAATATCATCCTGAGTGAGGTAACCCAGATTCAGAACAAACATGGTATTTACTCACTTGTGGTGGTATTGTGTTCCCCAAAATATTGTGTACCCTAATAAATTTATCTGGGGTAAGAGAACAGACAGCCACTAGATACAGAGGCTAGAAAATGGTGGCACTCACACCTTTAATCCTAATATTCCAGAGATAGAAATCCCTCTGGATCTCTGTGAGTTCAAGGCCACATCGAAAACAGCCAAAAAGCCATGGTGACACATGCCTTTAATCCCAGAAAGCCAGCCTTTAATCCCAGAGAGTGGTGGTAGAAAGCAGAAAGGTTTATAAGGCGTGAGGACCAGAAACTAGAAGCATTTAGCTGGTTAAGCATTTGGCTGGTTAAGCATTTGGCTGGTTAAGCTTTTAGGTTTTGAGCAGCACAGTTCAGCTGAGAGCCATTCAGGTATGAGGACACAGAGGCTTCTAGTCTGAGGAAACAAGACCAGCTGAGAAGTTGGCCAGGTGAGGTTAGCTGTGGCTTGTTCTGTCTCTCTGACCATCCAGCATTTCACCCCAATTCTTAATAAGAATTGTTAAGATTCCTGCTACACTCAGTCATAAGTGGATACTAGATGTATGTCAAGGGAGGGCCAGACTGCAGCCCACAACTTTGGAGAGGCTAGCTGACAGGAAGGGACCCTGGGAGGGACACATGGATAGCCCAGCAAAGTAGAAGTAGATGGGATCTGCATGAGCAGGCTGGGGTTGAGGGGGTGGCAGAGGGCAAGGAATGGGGGGTCAGGACATAGGGAAATGGGAGAATCAAGCTGGAGGGAGTGGGAGAGCAGGGAAGGAGATACCGTGATAGATGAAGACATCATGGGAGTGGGAAGAGGCAGGGTCCTGGGGAGGCTCTCAGAAATCGACAGGGATGACCCCAACTTGGATTGCTGGCAGTGATTGAGGGAGTGCCTGGACTGGTCTACTCTAGTGACCAGTCTAGTGAATATCCTAACTGTCATCATAGAGCCTTTATCCAGTACTTGATGGAGGCGGATGCAGGGATTCACGGCAGGCCAGGCACCAGGCTGAGCGTCAGGAATCCAGTCAATGGGAGAGAGGAGAGATTCTGCCATCGGGGGACTTCAAGATCATGATGGGAAGACGTGCAGAGATGACAGGCCACACTGGTGGAGACACATGAACTGTGGACTAGTTGCTATGAAGCCCCACGGGACTGGACAAGGACCCTGGATACGGGAGACACACCAGGGAGGGGCTTGGACCTGCCTTGACTTGGTGTGCATACAGGTGGAGACCAAATGTAAGTTTCAGACATCTTCTTCAATCTCTCTGTACATTATTGCTTAGGAGAGTGTTTTACATCTAAACTCAAACACTAATTCATCAATACTAGCTGACCAGCAAGCCCTGGGACTTGCTTGCCTCTCTCCTATACCACTGGGATTATAGGTGTGTACTGGTGTGCCCAGTTTTCTAAGTGAGTATTGGTGTCAGAACTCAGGTCTTGTCCTTTTTCTGTAAGCCCTGTACTGATTATGCCACTTTTCTTATTCACCATTTATTTTTCATTTGCTACATATTTTATACATTTTTATTTACATTTCATTATTTCATACAAGACATTTTGTTCGTATTCTTTCCCTTTGCCTATCTCCTCTCAGATCCTCACCCTCCTCCCTACACATACAACTTTATATATTCTTTTCTTTTATGAATAAAACATGGAAATAAACAAACAAACACAAAACCAAATACACACACACACACACACACACACACACACACACACAGTGCCAAAACCACAGAGTGCAATTTGTGTTGATCACCTACCATGCATGGGGTCTGCAACCAAGTGCAGTTAATACACTGGGTGTCATTCAATTGAAGAAAAAAATATGTTTTCACTTTCCAAGCAACTGCAAATTACAAATTGCTTATCGGTTGTTAGTGGGACTTTGTGTTCATGTCCACTTACATTGTCTTTATTGAAAGTGAGTGGAACTAATGCATGCTGTTACAATGTTTGTGTACCTGCTTGCAATATAAACCCACTGAAGCAAGAGTGGCATGGTTCTGATTGTAGTAACAGCCACTATTTGATTGGATTCAAGGCCTGATCCATGAGATAGAACCCATACATGATACTATTATTGAGACCAAAACCATGAGAGTATGTATAGTTCATGGTTCCTTGGGGAAAACCTACTATTATTCTGCTCAGTGAACACCAATAAAATGACTCCTAATGACAGGTTGCTATATTTCTATATTAGTATACCACTGAAACTTGGCTATAGATTTGAATCAAATGGTGTCTAATTTAGATCCTGCTACATTATAACTAATAGGATAGCTTTAGTATTGATAGATAATGAAATGAACAAATAGCTAATTAATGCAAAAAAACAGACACCACAAACAAGCATAAAACATTGCTGTGTAGAAGGGATACACAACATTTCAACAGAGCATGCCTTACCCTGTATGCTTCTGCTGTATGTTTTGTCTTTTGAGTCAGAGACTGTAACATACAATTGAAGAAAGAAACTCACTCTGAACATTTGGTCTTTTTAAGGAAGTGTGACACCCCACAAGACAGTGCTCTATCAGTAGCAGAAGGAAAATAATCTCTGAATTGTTACCAAGGAAGGAAAGCTTATTTTAAGACATCTCCAAATCTCCGATCATTTGATCTTCTTAAGGAAGTGTGAGACTCTTCTTTATGATGGCTTCTCAGTATCTGCCTGAGTATTTTTGATTTCCACTGGGAAAGTTTACTCTTCTATAAGAAGATTAGAATATATTATGGAATTATTTTCAAAATGAGGTGTGACAGAAAAAAAAGAATAAAAACAGTCAATTATTTGAAGTTTATTTCAAAAGAATTGGACACATGCTTGAGCCTAAAGGCAACAAAATATGATGTATTATTTCATTTTACCCAGTATCAAATGGAGCACGGGAACATTTTAAATCCACTCATTAAATAGTCTCTCAATGCGAACTTATAAGGAATGCAGTTTTTGACATATTACTTAGTGCCTCATCTTCTTTGCCTTGCAAAAGACTTTATCTGTCACTTTAAAAAGGATGTACACATCAATGATTTTAAATAAGGTGATAAAAATATTTCATTCTAAAGGACAACTTGAAGATGTGAAGTAATGGTTTTAGGAAACAATGGCCTAATTTTAGAAAAGTTTTTCAGAACATGTCTTAAAAGACATAAGGCAGATGGTTTTCAAGAGGTTACATGCAGATAGATGTAAGCAGTGTACTGAAAATGGGGTTTTAAAGGAACAAGGTAGGGGTCAGTTAGAAATTTTCTTTGAAGAAAGATGAAATGAAGTAAAGATTCTTTCTAAACGCAAATCAACTAAATTTTTTTTTACATGTTTGGCATCAGACTCAGAATCCTTCTTTAATCAATGTGGACATTGTTACTTGCCATTAACGATACAGTACTGTGTTGGGAGTTATTGAATTTACTCATTTCTAATCTATTATAAAATTCAGTATTATTATAATATGGCTATAATTCCATCGATAAGTATATTTATTTACCATATACATATCATACTTCTATACAATAAAGATTCTTATTGTATTAAATAGTTTGGTAACAGCTATATTAAACAAGTGATATTTTATACTGCTTAATAATTATGAGTATTAAAAATATTTGGTTTAAGAGATTTGTTCAAAGTTGATTTTGAAAGTGTATTTTAAAATGAATAAAAATGTATTTTATTAGATGGAGCCTGTGGATAAGTTTCTTAAATAATAAATCATTGAAAATGATAAAGTCAAAAGATTGAAACATCTGAAATTCTAAAATTAATACAATCTGGTTTTACTGGTTCCACATATAAATGTAGTATTTTGTCCTGTGATCAAATTACATTTCTGAAAATATATAGTGAAAGAATAAAAGCATATCTGATAAGGAGAAGCATATAATGTCACTATACTTAACAGCATCATACTCTTGCCAAATAATTCTGGCAATGTATATTGACGTGCTGGTGAAGTATTCTACCAGTGATCATCAGGAAAAAAGCTAAACATTTCTTAGATGACTGAAAAGCAGCTGATGATGAATATTTATACTAACTTTAAATTCTATCACCTAATATTATTCAATATGAGTGTTAGGACCAAGACATGCCTTTCTTTTGATCAGCACAGTGAGCGCCTCATTAGACTTTTATGCAATATTTTTTAACTAAAATGACAATATAAATAAATTGTTTGCTATATTTCAAAGATTAAAAAAACTATTATTTAATCAAATATATTACCCATGTGAGAGTACTCAATTATGGTAAAATAAAGCTAATAAGTTAGTGATTTGTGGACATTTTAAGATTCATAGATGAATATGTTACAGCCTTAAACATATTGTTTTATGATAAGAACAAATAAAAAACCATAATGATAAAGACTGTCAATATGACACTTTCTCAAAAATATATGACAGAATGAATTTTATGAAGACTATAACTTATTCACCACACAAACATGGATAAAGTATTCAAAATCTATTTTAACTGACTTGTAAAATTTGTATATACTTATGATGTATAATGTGATAACACGCTAAATATAATGTAACATTCGTATTTTAATTTTAGAAATTTTATACTCACTAACATATAAATAACTGGTATTATACTGTAATAGAGATGAAATTGTAGAGATGCTGTGCCAGTTAAATCATGTTGTTAACTTGTCACAATCTAGCCACATGGGAAGAGAGAACTAGATCTAAGGAATTGCCTAGATCAGATTGTCCTTTGGGCATGTCTGTGGGTCATTGATTTGATTACTAATTGCTTTTGGAGGAACCAGCTCACTGTGGGCATACAGCTCTAGGTAGGCAGGCACTGGCTGTGTAATAAAGTTAGCAAGCCAAAAGCAGAATTCCTCCACCATTCCTGCTACTAGGTTCCTGCTAGGACTCTGCCCAGACATCACTGAATGATGAATTGTGACCTCGAAGTGTACTCCAAATAAAGCCCTTTCTTCCATGATTCACTTTTAGTAAGAATGTTTATCACAACAGTAGAATAGAAACTAGAAGAGAAGTTTCTAGAAATGGTAGCAGAAAAAAAAATAGAAAACACAATGTGAAATGCAAAACTTGTGAAATTCTTGAATTAAATGAATTGATTCTATGAGTAAGGGGCATCAAGATCATGATGGGGAAACCTACAGTGACAACCAAAACAAACTAGTGGGAACTCATGAAATTTAGACCAATACCTGTGGAGCCCCCATGGGACTGGACTAGGCCCACTCCATAAGTGAAACAAGTTGCATAACTTCATCTGCTTAACACCCCACACACACCCCCCAACAGTAGGATCAAGATCTATCTCTGGTGTATAAGCTGGCTTTTGGAACCCACTACCTATGGTGGGGGACCTCTCACAGCCTTGAGGCAGGGGGAGAGGCTTGGACCTGCCTCTACTGAATGTACCAGCCTCTGCTGACTCCCCATGGAAGGCCTTACCTTCTTGTAGGAGGGAATGGGTGGGTTGTCGGGGGGGGTGCATAGGCTGGCGGGGCAGGAAGAGGAAAAGGGGGATCTGTGATTGGTATGTAAAATGAATAAAAAAATTCTTAATAAAAATGAGAACAATTAGAAAATAGATTGAAGTAAGTATTAAGAATAAGGATATTAAGAAGGGGGGGGAATAAGGACATCATAGTAGAGGAGGTAAGAGAATTGTAAGAGACAAAACAAAAATATTTTCCAGTACAATAGAAAAAAAAGTCCTAGATTTAAGATGTCACTATGTGTGTACAACACAGATGAACACTCGAATCCTTCATCAGCTAAAGCATAATCAAAGTTACTTGAAAGCAAAACATAATACATAGGTACTTTCCAAGACCTTCTTCACATAAGTTAGGTCTTGGCCTTACTCACAGGATTTATTTTATATAATATATGGTAGTGTGACCAATATTATGTTTTGCCTCTTTAGTATACATCAGGCATCATACTAAAATACATTCATTTGATTTAACACTCCAAGCACTCTTATTAAATAATTTTGCTTCATAAGAGAGTTATAAAACTGTTGGTTTCAAATACATTTTAAAATGTTTTACTATATCTGGAGCTGTACATCTAGAGGAAAACTCAACTGTATGTGGTTTTTTTGTAGCCATCACAAAAAATTTTGAAAAGATAAAGTGTATAAAAAATTTTCAAATTAGTTCCTATATAACAGCATAGATTTTGATTTACATGCTTGATCTATCTGACTAGTGTGCATAACCTAAAATAGATTTTAAATTTAGTTATAGATTTTAAAATTGTTTCAAACATTCTTGAACTCAGTCTATTAGTTGTATGCCAATGAACCTTAGTTATAATGAAGCCCATATGGTTGAAATAACAATTATTTTTGACAGGGCACAAGCATTATCATGACTAAATATTTAATATACTAAAGATCCTTACTACAAAAAAAACCTTTTAGATTCATTACATCCCCTTTTTGTATTAAACACTGTGGCACAGAACACAGTTTATATCTGATGGATGTTTTCTCTTTAACTTTGTTATAAGATACTACATAGGCAAACTGTCTTAAGACTCGGTATATGACACTAAACTTCACATAAAGTTTGTAGACATAAAATCTCTCAGCGTGTTTTAGAGAAAGCTTTCCTTTCACATAGAAAATGATTATTTAGTGAGTAACGAGGAAAAGGAGAACTTGAAATATTTAATTAGGAATATCAGAGGAGCTATGAAATGGTTCCCTTCTTTCTTTACCCTCCTTTCTTTCCCATTCTCTTGTGTTCTTCCCCAGTAAGAAATCTCAGTCTCAACTAACATCACAGAACGTTTTCTTTGTGAATAACATCTTGTACTATATGTGTGATTTAGTCTTTTTTTCCTTATTTCCTCATATAATCATGTTTCCTCATATAATCGTGGAGTGTGCATCACCCCTTTAAGTAGTTGATAGATTTTCTAATTCATTTTACTTTAATAATCAATTAGAAATATGTTGATACATTATAGTTCATACCTTGAATCTCAGCATTAAAGTGGTTGAGGGGGAAAAATCACTACAAGTTTGGGGCCATGCTGGTCTACAGGGTTAGATTTGGCATCAACAATCAACCAATCAATTCATAAATAAATAACATTTTAAAATGACAAAGTAATATTTTCTTCAACATTAAAATGAAATAAATAGATGCCTATTAGCCATTTTGAAGGATAAGTTAACTCTTAAAATATGTCATACACTTTGTGTTATCTATAGAACATCTGTGAAGATGGGTAGTCATTCTCCAAGCTGGAGGAAAATTAGGAAATATTTTGATCTACTTCTAAAGATATATCTGAGTTGATACGACTGTACCTATGGTATATTTTATAAATGGAGTATACTCATTTTAGTTTGAGATGAACTAAAAACAATCTATCTTTAGACAGGATAAAAATAAATACATTTTATCACTATTGACATAATAATTAATAAGGTTAACCTATCCCTGCTATATTTCATCCTTCTTCTCACGCAGATTTTAACAGACTATTCCCTGACTGTTTGAATTATACCATTGAAATATAGGGTAGGACATATTTAAGATGTGCTGAAGATGCTGTGGTCATGTAGAAACACATAATTCTGGCTTTAATGACAAGTTTCATCACCATACATACATAAGCATAGTTTGACTTCACGTGAGAAATTGATTCACATATAGACTACACTTTCCTGGGTAGTAGAAAATAATGATTTCCAATAATTCTGATGGCAAAATGTTCTCATAGATGTGCAATATTTGCAATTTTGATATGAAATAATATTAATACTACAGTTGGTGGTTGCCAGAGATAATGCTTATCTGATTCTAGTATTTTAGGTGGCCAGAGAACATATTAGTTTTGTCTGTTAAGTACTGGACTGAAAGTGTCAAAGTAAGAAGTAAACATCTGGGTTTATATACTTGTTTTTAACACTGAAAACTTTGCAATAAAATGTTAGTTACCTCTGAAATTACTTATTGTCACATAAAATACTAGAAATAAAACAAAGTAAATGCCCTTTGTAATAAGAAAATTGAAAAAAAATTATGGGGTACAAATGTGTTACAGGTAAGATAGAGGAAACAAACAGCAAAATGTCCACATTGGTTCAAGTCTTTTATTTTCCTTTGCACTCAAAAGTTGACCCACCAAAATAACCAAAACTCATGTTTTTAAAGAAAAAAATTAAGTTGTGCAGCTATTTGGATTCTTTTACATGGAGCCATTAAGTTTAACTGGTACCTTTTATTGATGACACTGCGATTATTTTATATAAAAATAAAAAGACTACTAACTTTTGTGAGATAGTGGTGTACCCAACTATGTTGCTGAAAGTGTTTGTCAGCTATAGGCTGTAGATGTAACCAACCGTCTTATTAAATAAGAAACACAGAGCCGATTCAGAGAAGAAAGCCAAGAGGTCAGAACTAAGAGCCTTACCCTTCCTGCTTCAGCTATCCTGCTTCAGCCAAGAGAGCTCTCCGAAAAAGAGGCCTACTTCCTGTGTGTACGTCTTTAAATACTCTAGATGTTCTGCCTTCTCATTGGTTGTAAACTAAACATGTGACTGCCTTGTCATTGCCTGTATGTCCCGCCCTCCAGGTCTTTAAAGGCGTGCGCCACCACCGCCACGCACTTGCTATGGCTCTATAACTCTGACCCCCAGGCAACTTTATTTATTAACATACAATTAAAATCACATTTCAGTACAAGTAAAATACCACCACATTTCCCCTTTTCTATTTTAATAAAAAGAAAAAAAAGAAAAAGGTTATAACTAACAAAAGAAAAACTATATACAAAAGTACAATAACTATATACAATATATACAAATAATAAATGTCTAAACAATGTCTAGTCCATTTGTATTTGACAAATTCAGAGATGATAATTTCATTATCCTATTTTGTTAAGTCCAAAATGTATCTAATTCACTTTCTATCCTAATTAATCTTCAACTAACTAACCTTCAATTATAACTAACTAATCTTCAACTCCCTCAGAGACCCAAGAAGGAAATAATATTAGCTAACAAAAATAAAAACAGAAAGTGCATGCAAGCAACTTCCAAAAAATTTGTGAGTTGACAGAAACAGCCAACTTTCAAGCCCACGTCTTAGAACTTGTCACAGCGGTAAACTGGGTCGCCCCGACTATACTGGATGAAAAGCTACACGCTAAAGCCCTCATACGCTGTGTAGCCATGTTAGTTAAGTCTTCTAGGTATACATAGATATATTTCAGATAGATAGGTAGTCTTCAAACACTTCAAAGACCTACAGAATATGGCATTTAAAATGTTTTAAAAATTTAGACTTTTTGGACAGTGAGACATGTCTGCTCCTGACAGCACCGATTTACTTCAGAGAGGAGGATGGGCATCGAAGACACTCCATATGGAGTTTATCTTCACCTTGACAAAAATAGCCATTTGGGCAAGAAACTGTTCTTGCCTGGACTGTCTGATCAACTGGACATGCAGGACCCATACAAAGGTGACCACTGAACTTTGCTTGACAAAATGGTCCTTCAGGTTCCTGCTTTGCAGAGAAAACTGCCAGACATTCTACAGGACACAGAGAAAAGTGAATAAGAGACTCTAGGCCTGTGGGCTGAAGACAGATGCCCCAACTTTACAAGAGAACTTTGAATGACTGTCCAGGCTGCCAGCTGTCTCTGTCTACCCTACAAGACTCCTAAAAGTTGCTTATATCCTTCTCCATTTCTCAGGTAGTAATATATCCTTCTGAGGTCTTTGATGTGGTTAAAGACTAGATACTTAACAATTTTCCTTAGTTATAATAAAAGATAAGTTAGATATAAAACCTTAAACTTACAAATATAAGATAGATAGGATCTCTTCTTTAATATTGTAACTGTAATTCTTGCTTGATAATTGTTTTGTTATATGTAATTTTACTATGTTAAAGGTAAAACCTTCCTTTTTAAGAAAAGAAAAGGGGAAGTGCTGTGGGATGGTCTGTATGTCAAGTGTGTTGCTGATTGGTCAGTAAATAAATCACTGATTGGCCATTGGCTAGGCAGGAAGTATAGGCGGGACAAGGAAAAGAATTCTGGGAAGTGGAAGGCTGAGAGAGAGACATTGCGATCCGCCATCAGGACAAGGAAGATGTAAGGTACCAGTAAGCCATGAGCCATGTGGCAAAGTAAAGATTAATAGAAATGGGCTAAATATAAGAGTAAGAGCTAGACAATAACAGGCCTGAGCTAATGGCCAAGCAGTTTAAATAATGTAAGAGTCTGTGTGTTTATTTTATGAGTGGGCTCTGGGACTGGTGGGACTTGGTGGCGGGAGCTGGAGAGAAATTCTCCAGCAACATATAGGCACTCTCTGGTGGACTTTTTTAGAGTCATTTATGCATACTATCATGTAATCAAATAAAGATACTTGACTTCTTCCTTTCCTATCCCCTTGATATCCTTCAGTGGTCTTACTGATCTAGCTAAAACTTCAAGTACTACATTGAATAGGTATAGAGAGATTGTATAATCTTGTCTTGTTCCTGATTTTAGAAGATTTGTTTTGAGTTTCTCTACATTTAAGTTGATGTTGACTATGAGCTTGCTGTAAACTTCCTTTATTCTGTTGAGGTATGTCCCTTGTATCCCTAATCTACCCAGTACTTTTATCATGAAGGGGTGTTCAGTTATGCTGAAGGCCCTTTCTGCATCTAATAAGATGATCATGTGGTTTTTGTTATGTTGAATCATCCACACATGTCTGGAATGACACTTACTTGACCATGAGGGATGATCATTTTGATGTGTTCTTAGACTCATTTTACAAGTATTTTATTGAGAATTTTTGTATCTATGTTTATAATGGAAACTGATCTATAATTCTCTTTTGCTGTTAGGTTTTTATGTGTTTTGAGCATCAGCATACTGTGACCTCATATAATGTTTTAGTAATGTTCATTCTGTTGTGGAGGAAGTTGAAGAGTTTTGGCATTGTCTCTTCACTTGAACTTAAGTAGAAATCTGTGGTAGAACTATCTGGCCCTGGACTTTTTTTTATTTATTTCTTTTTGGTTGATCAAGTTTTAATTACTGATTCTTTTACATTAGTGGTTGTAGATCTAGTTACATAGCTTATCTGATTTCAATTTAACTTGTTAGATGTGTAGCTGAAAGTTTTCCTGTGTCCCACCAGGTCTGCAGCCACTCAGACCCAAGTAAACACACAGAGGCTTGTATTAATTAAAACTGCTTGGCCATTAGCTCAGGCTTACTACTGACTAGCACTTGCACTTAAACACAGCCCATTTCTTTTAATCTATATGTCACCACATGTTCTGTGGCTTTACCTGTGTGCCATTACATGCTGTTCCCAGGATGGCAAGCTGGGGGTCTCCTCACTCAGCCTTCCTCTTCCCAGAATTCTCCTAACACAGGAACATACATAAAGTAAACAATTTTATAGATGCTTTTCTTGAATAGTTGTTTCATTTAAAAAAAAAAAAACTGCTCATGCCTTTTATAAACGTTTGAATTCCAGCAGGTTTTATGAACTTGATGCAGCTAAATGTGCTATATTTTTAATCATGCAAGATTCCATTTAAAATCTACTGCAATGGATTACTCATCAAATATAACAAATAAATTTGATAATCAATGAAAAGTTTTGGTTTGTAGAGTGAACCTCTTTCCTTGACCACAAAACCAATATGTAGACTAACTTTCTTGCTCCTTAAATTATATTAAAGTACTCATGACAATCAACAGTGGTATAACTCCTTGAGTGAATGAAGGGCTTCAAACTATTAAAAGAGAAAAAAATCTATAAATGAAGTACCTATAACATATAATTACGTTTATGTAAAAATAAAATATGAAGCCAGTGATGTGGCTCGGTAGGTAAAGTCACATGCCACTTAGCCATAATGTCTGAGCTCCATGTCTAAAATCTACATGGTAGAATAAGGTACTGCTTTCTATAAATTGTGCTCTGACTTCTACACATGGACTATGACGTACACAATGAGAGACCAACACAGGTACAAATAAATAAATATGTGTAGGAATGTTTGCAAAAAAAAGATAATGTAGTATATAATCTTCTATACTTTAGACTATCTTGGAGAATTTATCTGTTATTTAAAATATAAATACAAAAGTGTTCATTAGGAAGAGAAATTGTTATGAGTTGGGTGCTAGTGGAAGTTTAAGCACTTTATGAAAATCATATTGTTGATAATGGATAAAGGACTGTCAGATAATCCTATTGAGGCTCATCAAGAATTGGAGAATAACTAAGTGCAGAGCTGAGAGAACAGAGGTTCTATACACCATAATGTTTAATGTTTACTCTTCCTTCCTGTGGTAATGAGGAGCCACATGAGTGGTCATAATTCAGGAAGCCGTAGACTACAGATGCTCACAGAGTATTTCACTTTTTTGACATGTAGAACTGATGCCTAATTTTCTATATTTGAGGTAAGGCCTGTGACTTACTTAGGCTAGTATGATAATACCAAAACTACACAAACAGAGATCTGATTATTGTATTGTCAGATAGCTCTCAGAGATTGCTGTGACTGATTCCTGATGTCTCAATAAAAGTTTATCTGCCTAGTGTTTGTTACATATGGAATTGAAAACATCCTAACTCCTGCCTAGACCAATGAGCTAAACATCTAAGGGCAGATGAAGAGGATTCCTATATTCTATATAAAGTTAAAAAAAATTAAATTAAGTTATAAAATAAAATTTAAAAAAATAATAAAATTGTTTTGTTCACAGTACACTAACAAGGGCAAAGATCACTTTCAGAAAAAAAAAAGATGCAGTGTGTTTTGATGTATACCAATTTTTGTTTGGTTTTGTTTTTTTGAGACAAGATTCCTCGTGTAGCTTTTGGGCCTTTCCTGGAACTCACTCTGTAGGCCAGGCTGGCCTCAAACTCACAGAGATCTGCCTCTTCCTGCCTCGTGAGTGCTGTGATAAAAGGCATGCACCACCATTGCTCAGCGTATAGCAAATTTTAACTGATGCCACAATCATCTCTATTTTCAATGTTTAGAGTATATACAAATAAATTATTCAAACAAATACATGAACAAATATGCCAAATTGAGGATGTGATATATTGGTTCCATTGAAAAGTTCAAACTGATCACAAAAAGGAAATAACTGGAACTGATCTTATCACTTTGAAAATGTTCATCATTTGGAAGGGCTATACTAACACCAATGCCAGCTGCCCTATGGAAGTTCGGATACAGTTTATTCTGAATAAGTGAAACTTTGGGATATCTTTTAAATAAATTACATTCTATATGAAGTTTTTTTTTATATTCATGACATTTGGCTTCCTAAAATGTCAAAGTTGAGTGTATATAATTCTGTAATATTCTCTTGCTGTGTGGCATATTCAATGAATACTTTGAGAATTCTCTTATACTTGGTATGAAATTTGGTTGAAATGGGATGTTTTTTTAACCTTATACTTATTTTTAAAATAGAGAAAATTAACACTGATATGTGAGGGTGTATGTGTTTGTGTATAATTTTAACATCACTTTGACCTTCATTCTCAGAGTCAGAAAAATGTGACTGTATCTCTTTGTGATAGATAGTAAGAATTTCCAAAATGTTTGCATATCACATTCACTCACACATGATTAAAATTTGCCATAGGTTACTCACAAATTTTAACAGTTTATTAATTATCTCTAAATTCACTGTTTACTGTGGTAGTTAAGAAAGCATTGAGACAATTTGGTGAAAACACTGATAAATGAGTATCAAAGCTTGCATACAGGTATAATGTTTTTAACAAATTTGTAAAAGACAATCCCAGCTGTTTTCACATCAGGAAATGAAATAGCAAAAATGATAAATTAAAAGTGGAAGAAAACTATATATAATAATTGTAAAAGAAAATGTGAATGTCAGTGGCAATGTCCTACTAGCTATGTATTGCAGCTTATTAATATTTCTGAAACTTGATTATACATTGACACCAATAAAGAATAGAGTGTACATCTGAAATATATGATGACTATAGGTAATTGTGGCCATCCTAACGGTTCTATAATTACCTGCTGCAAACAAATAGTACAGTGAAAATTCATTGATAAGTGTAAGTCAATATAGGTTTAAGTAAATTGAGACTTAGTCAGTGAAATATCTATCCTGCTCTGCAGTATAGTCAACTTTAAGGTTGAATAATGTTATATTCTTTCACATCTATTATATTAGCAATGGCTTATACAGGTACCTTAATAATGTAAACAACAATATAAATGCAGGACTACAAGGCTTTTGTTTGGTATAATTCAAGATTTTCTTCAAAGCAAAGGATACATCTGTAATAAGGCATGACAACTCTTTGACCCGTTTATGTATACCTACAAGAAACCAACCATGGAGGAGGTATTTGGACTTACAGATTGAAATGCTTCAATATTTGTCCTCATAGAACATTATGGATGTATAAACGCATAGTAGGAAAGAGGGGATCACTTTATGTCTAACAAAGATACAGAGAGAAAGTAAGGACTGTACAGGTAATATAAATTCCTATGTATTTTCTGGTAGTGAACTACTTATTACAAGAAGAATCACCCCTAAAACTTATATATAGTTGTATGCCTAGCCTTTAAGGACCAAATACTGTCTAGTTTTTATGTCAATGTGACAAGAGCCAAACCTTTTGGGGAAGAGAAAACAATAGTTGAGACAATTTCCCTAGAATTTTGTCTTGTTGGTAAGATTGGGGGCCATGTCTTGATTATTGATTTATATGGGAGGTTCAATCCCATTGTGAGTGGTTCCATCCCTGGATCTTGTGGGTGTATGAAAATGAAGATTAAGAAGTCATGAGGAGCAAGCCTTCAAGAAACACTCTTCTGTGCATCTGTTCCTGTCTCCAGGTTGAGTTACTGACCTGACTTCCCTTAGTGATGGACTGTGATATGGAACTGTAATAAACACTTTCCTTTGTTTTGTCATAGTCTTCTTTTACAGCAATAGAAATCCCAAAAAAGACAGAAGATATCAACTTAATGATTGAAAAACTAATTAAAATTAAATTTCAAATGTAACAAGGAAATGAATTTCTCTTAGTCACATTTGAAAAAAATCAGGGAATGATGCTTATGACAAAAAAATTTACAATAAACCTCCATTAATTTTCATAGTAAAAAAATATTTTCATAGCTTTCATCTCTTTAATTTCTCTGTGTGTTTCTCTATATTGTATAATATAGTTAATTTAATATTCTCCTTAACTATTGTGTATTCATAGAAATTATTTTGTGGCTCACAATATATTTTATTAAGATATTTTTTATTCATTTTATATATCAACCACAGATCCCCCTCTTATCTCTCCTCTCACTTTCTCCCAGCCTTCCCTCCAAATCCCAGGCCCCATCCCACCCCACATTCCCTCCTAAGAAAAGGTAAGAGAGGGTTGCTGAGATTCTTCCTGGTGTGGCCACATTCCCAGGTAGAATGTGGTTTTAGGTTTTGGGTTCTATCCCTTAGCAATGCTTATGGTCTAGAAGGGGTGGGTGCTGAGAGGGTCCACTGGAGGGAGAAAAGCAAGGTGTGCATCAGGATAGATTCTACTCCCTGCCCTCTTAGCAAGTAGTTTGCTACAGAGCTAGGGAACAGACTGAGGACTTGGGATTGGAGGATGGGCAGAAGAATGAATATCACCTACCTGATGTGGCAGAAAGATTTTCTTGGAGTGCCTGTGGAAGTTGAGTGCTGAGAAAAAGGAATTGTGTGGCCACAAAGTCTGTAGGAGTTCTGCATATTCTGGGATGGGGGGAATGGGTAGGGGCAGAAAGGAAAGGGAGGACACAGTGGGTGGTCTGTTACAGAGTTGGGGATAACACTGGGGGACTGAGATTAGAGGATATGAGGGGGAATGAAGACTATCTTCCTGTAGGGATTCCAGGAGCAGGAAGCATGGTCTTCCTCTGAAGCCTGACTATGTTACTCAATTCTAGTTCTTGAGAATATGTTTTGTAGCGCCTAAATGATAATCAATAGTAGACTACTTTTTTTCTTTATTGAGAACTTTTTTACTCATTTTACATACCAACCACAGATCCCTTCTCATCCTTCCTCCCACTCCCCCACAGTCTTCCTCCCAAACCTAACCCCCATCCCCTTCTCCAAAAAGGTAAGGCCTCCTATGGGGAGTCAGCAAAGCCTGTTACATTCAGTTGAGGCAGGTCCAAACACCTCCCATTGCACAAAGGCTGTGCAAGGTGTCCTACCATAGGCAATAAAGAAAAGGAACTGTGTTTTTGCCTTAACAACCATTTATTCAGATGAAGGCATACAGAACTCAATGATCCCAAATGAAAAACGGGATGTTTTACTCACAGCTCCAGTAAAGAAAGGTTAGATGGGTGGATATTCCAAGAAAGAAAAGCAACAGGATGAAATCATGAGAGGTATTTATTCACAAGACCCTGACTTACTACATATTAAATATTTGCAATAATTCCTATGGCCAAAAAGACGGTGTTTATTCATAGATATTTGCCATTTACTGCTGATTGGAACATGGCTTTTTAAATATTTTTCTGCAAAGCAAAAGACTGAGTTTTTAGCAAAGATCTCATAGTTAGGGCAGGTTCAAGTAAAAGGTAATTGAAAAACATGGACTGATGTACCAAACATAAACTTAATCCCTACATTCAAGCTTTACTGTAACAATGTAGTATCTCCCAGAATGTATGGTGTTTTCTTTGTGTCTCATGTCTTACATGTAAAGGGATGTATGTGTATCTGTGTTCCAGTCTTTAAATATTGTTTTTTTTCTTTAACTAATTCTGAGAAAATTGTTTAGAGAAATTATTTTTTTCAAAATCATTTTTTGGGAAAATATAGAAGCTCACAGAACATCATTACTAATATCTTCATAAGTACTATGAAATGCCTATGAAGTATGTCTTCTGTTTTCTTTGCATATGCACTCAGGTTTATGAATTTTATGACAATGTAATGCTCAAAATTTGTAATAAATCAAGAAATTATTATAGGAAATATCCATTTTAACTATTATTATTTTATTTTATACTCTAGACAAATATTTTAAATAATAGCTTTTGTGTATGCCATTAAAATATTAATAGTCTCTGGAAGACTATGCTCATTTTACATGAAATCATCTGACATTTCAATCACATTCATTATCATATGCTTTATTAAAAAAAAAGCTCCCTACTGTCATAGGCAATGTGGACAGAAAATAAAAATATCTTACTGGAGCTTGCTTTCTAAGAGCTCTGACCTTTCACTTTTTATGAAAGTTTTTATTTATTACTTGGACTTTTCTTGTTATGTTTCAGTTGATCTGCTTGTGTGATGACCTTTAAGAATTTGTTGATTATAAATCCTCACTCATCACCATTTCTTATGCCTCTTTTCCCAGGAGAAGCAAGTGTAAGTAATAGGATACGGGGTTTGACAGTGAGGTACTATGGCCAGTTGCAATAAGTAGAAAAGATATAAGTTCAGAAGGTTGCTGTCTATGACTTCAATTAGATTTCGGTTTAAATTTTGTGATAAATTAGGAAATTTAAAATAAAATTGTTTGTGTTTTGAAATTGCAACCTCTCACACATATGTGTACAAAATAGAATTTGGATTGTTTTGATTAACATATAATCCACAAAATAATTTTATCTTTAGAAGGTAGACTAGAATTACTTTAAAGATTCACTTTATTCATTGTGTTCATATGCTTAATAAGATTGAAGAGATAAAACACTACTCCTTTTAGAGTGGGTTTTACAATACAAACAGTGATTAACCTAGTTTGGCCATTTTCAATAAAATATTTTAACCAACAGAATTATGGAGATAATTTGATCTATACCATGTTCCAATGTTATAGAATATTATTGTTACTGTTAAATATATACAAATATATGATAATTATAATAAATTAAGTAATTTTGTAGTATACAAAATGAAGACATGAAAACAATATCATCCAGAAAAAAATGGGTTGGGAGAATACAAATCGTATATCTGATAACAGAATAATGTCTGAGAAAAAAAAAACCACTTCAGAAATCTCAATCTCAGTATTAATGTATCAATGCATGCATAAAGAAAACACACACACACACACACACACACACACACACACACACACACACACACACAGTAAAAACCCAATAACAACAACAACAAAAACATGTAAAGCAAGTTAATAGACAAGACTATGGGCTGAAGTGATTTTTCTAAATACTATATAAATTTTTTAGAAAGAATGTAGTGAAAACATGCTTAACATTGTTAATTACTAATTCAAATATAATAATTCCATGACAGCTTTTAGAACAGTTCATATAAAATGATTAGAAATGACTAATGAGATTGTGAGAAACAATATGTCAACAGAGATGGTGAGATTATAGATGTGCAGCCGTTCACTACAAGAACAGTAGTATTAAATTTCCTAAGGAAACTAAAAGTATCACAGTGATCTGATCCATCATACCTCTAGTGGGCATTCAACCAATGGTCATATGGTCATCACTTGTAAGGGCAACTGCACAGACATGCCCTTTCAGCATTATTTACCAATATCTCCTAAGATACATAAAGAGAAAAGGTCACCTATGCTACAGCAGGTGAAGAAACTTGGATTTATATGAAATGTCTTTCCTTCTTAAATAAGGAAATCCTACAACATGTCATAACATAGAAGAAATAAGAGGGCACTGTGCTAAGCCAAATAGGGCAGACATAAAACATACCAGACTTTCTCACTTATACAGGGAGGGGAGAGAAAAAAATATACAGTAGCAGATGGTCAAAGAACAAGCCTATAAATATAATGTAGACCATAACCACTATAATTTATAATGTTTTGTTGAATTAAAGTTTTTCATTAAATGTTTGTTTTAGCTGTTCTTGGCACAAATCAAAGAACGTTTCATGAGATGACAGGCCACACTAATTTCACACACTTTAGTAACCATTTTACTGTCTTTTCATACCTCATAAGATCATGGGGTTTAGCTTTAGGATACAATATCAAATTTATTTAAAAATTAGCAAAGATAACATGAAACATTTTATTGTTTATTTTGTATCATTGAAATGCTCCTTTTTGTAATATGTTACACTTAATAAATATCATATTTAGTTATTAATTATAAAAAATTATATGGGATAGGACCATGATACCTAAACCCTACACAAAAGAGCTATAGGCACTGGATGATGAATTGATCTTTTCTTCCCTGGGAAGGACCATTTATCCTCAGGTGCCTATAGTTCTTTATCTAGGGTTCAGGCCTCATGGACTTTTCCCTGTTTAGTTTCCATGTCCAATGGCAAATGGTTAGTCCAAAAATATACATGCAACTATGTATTGAGCATGTTATTTTAGGAATATATATTATATATATATACATATATATATATATGTATATATGCATGTAATAATAATTAGTAAACAAAGAGTCCATGAATTTGAAGGAGCATGGGAAGGGGTATGTAGAATGGTCTAAAGGGAAGAAAGTGAAGAGTATAATATTATAATTATATTTAGTCTCAAATATTAAAATATTCCCTCTTAAAAGAACATTGAATTCAAAATAAAATATCTTGGACATTAAAAATAAAAATAACTATAGGCACCTATGGAAAGCTAAAAATGAGAGGAATAGTTTTCCCCAAGGAAGAGTACATCAACTGGCCTTACAATGCCAAACAATAATCCCTAAAATTGTACACAATTTACATTATATAGACTGAGCAGGTTATACATATACATACATACATACATATATCTATCTATCTATATCTATATATAGATATGAATAACAATTAGTGAAAAAAAGGAGTCAGAAATATTTAAAAGATAGTGTGATCATGACCTAAGAGGATCTTTATAATTCCAAAAAACAGAGATACAAAAATATGGTAAATGAAAGCAGAAGAATATTTAAATAAATGTAATAGTCAAAGACTTTTTTAAAATAAACTTTACATTTATTTTCAGGACCAGTCTGAAAACCTTTATTTAAATAATAATATTTAAGGATATCATACTGTGTTTTCAATACATTTCATGCTGTCCTCATTGTATTTAGTGTGATTGTGTACATGTAAATACACCATTAATTTAGCTGTATATAATATAAACATACAATTAAATATGACAATAATTATTATTTTTTACTTAATAATTGGCTGATTTGCATTATAACAGCAGTAACTATCTTATCTGAGCAATTAAAATAAAAGCAGAACTAGTAAATGCTAAAGCACATTTTATGCATATTACAAAGAATGGAACAAAAGTGGATTGTTCCCTTATACATTTGGAATACACTACTTTCTACATCTTTAATTTTTTTCATAGTGGTAGTAAATGGTACAAAAAAAAGATAGCAGTACAAGATTTCTACAGTATTGTATATTTTTCTTTTACAGTATTATTTCCCCCTTATAACATATAAACTATTTTTTTTCAATTTTGGTTCTAAGTGTTTAATCATTTCTGTTTTAATGTCTTAAAAATAAAAAGAGGCTTAATTAGCCATATTGAAAATCAAATTTAAAAAATGAATTTCTTTTTCTCTTTTAACATAAAAAATATATAACATTCATGTGGGATGTGTATGAATGCATTCAAAACTTAACCTAGAGACAAGGCTATTAAATGACATTTTTGAAAGACAAAGATTCTCAGCACAGTGCTCAATCATGTAAATCAGCACTGTATTTTCCTAGAAATGAGTTAAAAGAAATTTGGCTAAAAAAAATGATATTTCTACAAATGACTATTATTCAGCATGCCATAGTATATCAATTTAAAATATGTAATTTTGAAATATCTATACACATACTTTCAAAACAGAGTATTGGATGTCAGAAGATAATCTAAACTGGTAAATTGATGACCCACAGAAATCAATGCAGTCTCTAAAGAGTATTCCAAAAAAAATTTTCATTTATGACATGAAAATGTATCTCATCTATTTCCCCTTCCCAGGGCAATTCATGTGTCCCCTTAGAGTCCTCCTTGTTAGTTAGTTTTTCTGGAGCTGTGGGTTGTAGTCTGGTTAGCCTTTGCTTTATATCTAGTATCCACTTATGAGTGAGTACATACTGTGTTTGTCTTTCTGAGTCCAGGTTACCTCAATCAGGATGATATTTTCTAGTTCCATCCATTTGCCTGCGAATTTCATGATGTCATAGATTTTTATTGCTGAGTAGTACTCCATTGTGTATATGTACCACATTTTCTTTATCCATTCTTTGGTGGAGGGGCATCTAGGTTGTTTTCAGGTTCTATTATGAATAATGCTGCTGTGAACACAGTTGAGCAAGTATCCTTGCAGTATAATTAAACATTTCTGTGGTATATGCTGAAGAGTGGTATCATTGGGTCTTGAGGCAGATTGATTCCCAGTTTTCTGAGAAACTGCCATACTGATTTCCAAAATGGTTGTACAAGTTTACACTCTGAATAACAGTGGAGGAGTGTTCCCCTTGCTCCACATCCTCTCCAATATATGCCATCATTAGTGCGTTTGATCTTAGTCATTCTTACAGGTGTAAGATGGTATCTCAGAGTCGTTTTGATTTGCATTTCCCTGATGACTAAAGATTTTGAACAATCCCTCAAATGTCTTTCCAGCATTTGAGATTCTTCTGTTGAGAATTTTCTGTTTAGCTCTGTAGTTCATTTTTTTAATTAGATTGTTTGGTATTTTGCTGTCTAGTTTCTTGAGTTCTTTATATATTTTGGGTTGAAGATCTTTTCCCATTTTGTAGGATGTTATTTTTTTTTTTATTTGCCATGTCCTTTCCCTTACAGAAGCTTTTCAGTTTCAGGAGGTCCCATTTATTATTTATTTATTTATTATTTTATTTTATTTTATTTTGATTTTTCGAGACAGGGTTTCTCTGTGTAGCTTTGCGCCTTTTCCTAGAACTCACTTGGTAGTCCAGGCTGGCCTCCCGAGTGCTGGGATTAAAGGCGTGCGCCACCACCACCCAGCTGAGGTCCCATTTATTAATTGTTGTTCTCAGTGTCTGTATTACTTGTGTTATATTTAAGTGGTCTCCTGTGACAATGCATTGAAGGCTACTTCCTACTTTCTCTTTTATCAAGTTCAGTGTAACTGGATTTATGTTGAGGTCTTTGATGCACTTGGACTTGAGCTTTGTTCATGGGGATGGATAGATATGGATCTATATGCAGTCTTCTGCATGTTGACATCCAGTTATGCCAGTACCATTTGTTGAAGATGCTTTCTTTTTTCCATTGTACAGTCTTGACTTCTTTGTCAAAAATCAGTGGTCATAGGTGTATGGATTAATGTCACTGTCTTCAATTCAATTCCACTGGTCCACATGTTCATTTCTATGCCAATACCAAGCTGTTTTTCTTACTATAGCTCCATAGTAGAGCTTGAGGTCAGGGATGGTGATGCCTCCAGATGTTGCTTTATTGTTCATGATTATTTTATCTATTCTGGGTTTTTTTTCCATATGAATTTGAGTATTGTTCTTTTAAGTCTGTGAAGAGTTGTGTTGGGATTTTGATGAAGATTGCATTGAACATGTAGATTGCTTTTGGTAAGATTGCTATTTTTATTATGTTGATTCTACCTATTCATGAGCATGGGAGATCTTTTCATTTCCTAATATTTTTGAATTTCTTTATTCAAAGTCTTCAAGTTCTTGTCCTACAAATCTTTCACTTGTTTAGTTAGAGTTACCCCAAGATATTTTATATTATTTGTGGCTATTATGAAGGGTGTTATTTCTCTGATTTCTTTCTCAACACATTTATCATTTATATATATAGGATAGTCACTTTTTTTTAGTTAATCTTGTATCCCACCACATTGCTGAAGGTGTTTACTAGGGGCTGGGGGGGGGCAACAGAGGTTAGGGGATGGGGATGACAGCATAATGGAACAGGATGGTCAATCTGGAACAAGGATTGAGTGGGAGAGCAATGAAATAGGTATCTTGATAGAGGGAGACATCATGGGGACAGGGAGAAACCTGGTGCTAGGGAACTTACCAGAAATCCACAAGGATGATCGCAGCTTAGACTACTAGCAATTGTCGCTAGAGTTTTCCTGTCTGGCTCACAGTCAGGACTGGCAGGTGACAGAGACTTGTCCTGACTGTGGGCCAGGCAGGAAAACTCTAGCTACAAGCAATAGTGGAGAGAGTGCCTGAGAAGTCTTAACCTGGTAGTCAGATTGGTAAACACTCTGTCATCAAAGAGCCTTCATCCAGTAACTGATGGAAAGAGATGCAGAAATCCACAGCTAAGCACCAGGCCAACCTCCAGAATTTTATTTGAAGAGAGGGAAGAGGGTTTCTATGAGCAAGGCACATCAAGATCATGATGGGGAAATTTACAGAAACAACCGAACCAAGCTAGTGGGAACTCATCAACTTTAGACCAACAACTGTGGAGCCTACATGGGACTGGACTAGGTCATCTGCATTAAGCGAGATAGTTGTGTAGCTTGGTCTGTTTAAGGGGGCCCCTGTCAGTGGTAATAGGATCTATCCTTGGTGTATGAACTGGGTTTTTGGAGCCCATTACCTGTGGTGCGACACCTTGCACAGCTTTGATGCCTGGGGAGTGGCTTGGACTTGCCTAAACTGAATGTAACAGGCTTTGCTGACTCCCCATAGGAGGCATTACCTTTTTGGAGAAGGGGATGGGGGTTAGGTTTGGGAGGAAGACTGTGGGGGAGTGGGAGGAGGGATGAGAAGGGGATCTGTGGTTGGTATGTAAAATGAGTAAAAAAATTCTTAAAAAATAAAAAAAAGTAGTCTACCATTGATTATTACTTAGGCTCTACAAAACATATTCTCAAGAACTAGAATTGAGTAACATGGTCAGGCTTCAGATGAAAACCATGCTTCCTGCTCCCTGGAAACCCTACAGAAAGATAGTCTTCATTGCCCCTCATATCCTCTAATTTCAGTCCCCCAGTGTTATCCCCAACTCTGTAACAGACCACCCACTGTGTCCTCCCTTTCCTTTCTGCCCCTACCCATTCCCCCCACCCTAGAACAGGCAGAACTCCTACAGACTTTGTGGCCACACCATTCCTTTTTCTCAGCACTCAACTTCCACAGGCACTCCAAGAAAATCTTTCTGCCACATCAGGTAAGTGATACTCATTCTCCTGCCCATCCTCCAATCCCAAGTCCTCAGTCTGTTCCCTAGCTCTGTAGCAAACTACTTGCTAAGGGGCCGGGGAATGGAATCTATCCTGATGCACACCTTGCTTTTCTCCCTCCAGTGGACCCTCTCAGCACCCACCCCTTCTAGACCATAAGCATTGCTAAAGGTTAGAACCCAAAACCTAAAACCACATTCTACCTGGGAATATGGCCACACCAGGAAGAATCTCAGCAACCCTCTCTACCTGGCAACCCACAGCTCCTACACTCTCCTAAGAACCAGAGAGGACAACAATAACATAGGAACAAAACACTTAGCAAACAAAGTAAAAAAACAAAAACAAAAACAAAAAATAGATGTCAGTATCTAGAATTACAATCATCACAAACCCAGACACCTTGATATCAGCATAAAAACACGATAAAAAAAGAGCAAGGCCAATGTGTCCCCAGCAACCTACTAAAGAAGGCCCTGAGTTCTGCAGTACAGCTGAAGCACAAGGCAAAGACTGCAAAATAGGTATTATCAATTTGTTCAAGGTCTTTAAAGAGGATATGAAAATAATCCATTAATTAAAATCTGTGAAAACACAAACATTGGAAAAAAATGGAGAACCTGTTCCAAACATGGAAGTAAAAAGAGACTCAATGAAGAAAACCCAAACTGAAGGAAAATTGTAAATGAAAAAAATAGGAACTTGAACAAGAACATCAGAGGCAAGCCTTACCAACAGCATATGAGAGATAGAGAGAAACTTGAGTGTTGAAGACCAGATTGTAGACACATGTACCTTGATAAAAGAAAATGTTAATTGTAAAAAAAGAAACAAGGGCTGGAGAGATGGCTCAGCGGTTAAAAGCACTGGCTGTTCTTCCAGAGGTCACAAGTTCAATTCCCAGCAACCACAGGGTGGCTCACAGCCATCTAAAATGAAATCCGATGCCTTCTTCTGGCATGCAGGTATACATGCAGATAGAACACCATATGCATAAAATAAATAAATCTTAAAAAAAAGCAAACAAACAAAAATCTCCAGGAATAAATTATCCACATAATATGGTATACCATGAGAAGACTAAATATATGAATAATGGAAATGAAGGGAAAGAAACCAAGATAACAGCCACAGAAAATATTTTTTTTTAAAAAATCACAGAAGAAAAATTCCCAAACATAAAGGAGATGCTTATCAATGTACATGAAGCATACAGAACACCAAATAGACTGCACCAGGTAAGAAATTTATCATATAACAAAACAAAAAGAATACTAAAAGCTACAGGAGGAAAAGGCAAGGTAACATATAAGGGTAGACCTACAAGAATGATGCCAGATGTTTCAATTGAGACTCTAAAAGCCAGATGGGTCAGAACTAACTGCATCTTTTCTGACCACTAGGATTGGAAGCTGAATATCGACAAGAACAAAAATAACTGAGAGCTGACAAACTCAGGGAAAAGGAACAACTCACTACCAAGCAAAAAATGAATCAAGATAAACATGAAGAGAGAAATTTAAAATGTTTTAGAATTTAATAATAATTAAAACACAATCTAGCCAAACTTGAGAGACACAACGAAGGAGGTCATAAGAGACAGGATCTCAGCAAAAAGTGCTTTCTTAAAGAAAAGGAGAAATCTCATAATAATAACTTACTGAAACCCTGAATGAAATCAAAAAAAATAGAAAGAAACAAATAAAGAAATCAATGAAACAAAGATTTGGTTCTCTAAGAAAATCAATAAGGTTGACAGACTGCAAAATTAACTTAAAGGCAGAGAGAGAAGATCTAAATTAACAAAATTAGAGACAAAAGAAGGACATAACAAACACCAGGGAACCCCAGAAAATCATGGGAACATACTTTAAAAACATACTCCATCATATTGGGAAATCCAGAAGAAAAGGATAATTTCCTCTATATTTGTCACCTACTAAAGTAAATAAAGTTTGTAAAAACCATTTAAATAGACATAAAACCTATAGTGAAAGATAAGGAATTATTAAAAGTCTTACAACAATAAGCCCAGGGCCAGATAGCTTTGCATAGAGTTCTACAAGATTTTCAAATAATTAATGCCAATATTCCTTAAATTACTCTTCAAAATAAAAAATGAAGGATTTTTGTCTAATTCTTTTCATGAGTCCACAGTTACTCTGATCCAAAAACCATAAAAAAATAATGAAAGAGATTTATAGATCAATTTTCCTTATGAACATAGATGCAAAAACACTCAATACAAAATAAAAATACTTACAGTCAAATCCAGGAACACATCAAAAACATTATTGAAAGTGATCAAGTAGGATTTATCCCAAAGTTGCAGGGATGGTTCAACCTATGTAAATAGGTACATATAATCTACAGTATACAAAGAGAGAAAACCCAAAATCAGGTGATCATCTCATTTGATAGAAGAAAAGCTATTTGTCAAAATTCTACTGGTAGATGGTCATTGTTGGACTATGTAGCCATAGCCTGTAAGACATTCTAATAAATCACATGCATATATATGTATACATTAAGAATATATATATATATGTACTCGTTCTGTAAGTTGTGTTCCTCTAGAGAACCCTGATTAATATAAGACTCTGTGGACATCAGTGGGGCAGTTGTTCAGGAAGATTGGAATCAGCCCACCTTAAGACTCCATGACTCAGCTACTACTCTTGTCATATATTCAAAAACACATCCTTATTACACATAACCTCACTTATTTATGCTCTAATCATAAGAACCAGAAATTGAGCACAGCCTTCATGTCTTTCAATGTATTAATGAATTTAAAAATATGAAAATCAGTGTGGCTGTTCCTCAGGAAGATGGAAATCAGCCTACCTCAAGATTCCATGACTCAGCTATACCACTCTTTGGGCATATATCCAAAGGACACATCATCTTACTACAGAGACACTCATTTATTGATGCTCTAATTGTAAGAACCAGAAATTGAGCCCAACCTTCATGTCTTTCAATGGATTAATGAATAAAATGATTGTGGTACATCTACACAACAGAATATAACTCAGCCATTAAAAAAAACGAAATCACTGGTAAGTTGATGGAATTAGAAAAAAAATAGCATTACCCTGAAAGAGGCTACTCAGACCCAGAAAAGAAAACATAGTAGTTATATATTTGCTTATATGAGAATAGTAGCTGTTACATCTTCTATAAGAAACCAATAAACCAGATATCAACAGAGTTTAGATGTAGAATAAGGAACTAGTGGGGGTAGATTCTATGAAGGAAAAATAGACAGTTATGAATGTTGAGTGGGGTCTGGATTGGAAAGATCAAACGGGGAAAAGGCCTGAAATGGTAGTAAGGGAGTATATATTGGGACAAACAGCTAAAGCTAAGAACCATATATATATATATGAAGGCAACTTGAATGGTAGATTCAGGGGAGATAGAGCCATAACTGGACATCATTCATCATCAAATAAAGCTTCTCTTACCTGTAATCAATTACATCTAATCAAGTTGCTGACAAAGGGACCCCATGGGAATCTCCAAACAGCCCAGGCTAATGCTGTGGCTGTTGGTTTCTCTACCTAAACTGACATATGGCTCTAAGTCTGAAGATAACACCTACACAACTCATTGAAAGAGGAGAAGTAGAGCTAGTGACTACCCAGAGCCTTCACCCTTATAGGCTAGTATTGATGGTACTGGAAGGTACACTGTTCGATATCAAAGTAGAAAGGTAAACACTAACCCACCTACAAACCCTCAGTCTTCAATGATGAACTGCACTCAAGGTCTGCTAGTGTAATAGTAGCACAAAGTTGATGAGAGTAACCAACTAATATCTGATTAGATTTGAAGCCCACTTCATGAATGGAAGTCACACCTAATACTATTCATGTGCATAAGAACCTGATGCTTGATATGCCAGGGACATAAGGGAAAACCAAATGTTTCTGTTCTGCTAAATAAAATAGCAACAGAATGAATCCTAATGGTATAATGCTGTACGCACAGAGCAGTGCCTTCCTCATCCATCACCAGAGAATCTTCCTCCTGCAGTAGATAGGAACAAATACAGAGACTCACAGAATGACAATGTACCCAGAGTGAGAGACCTTGGAACATTCAGCTCTCAACAGGATGTCTCCATCAAATCCCTTCCCTCAGCCCTCAGGGAACTCTGTTGAAGAGGAGATTAAAAGATTTCAAGAGCCAAAGGGATGGAGGATTCCAAGAAACAAGACCTTTTAAACAAAGTAACACTGACACACATATGGACTCACAGGGACTGTGGCAGCAGTCATGAGACCTACACTGGTTCATTAGCATGCATGGGGCCTGCACTGGCTCATCAGCATACATGGGGCCTGCACTGGTTCATCAGCATGCATTGGGCCTGCACTGGTTCATGCTAGATGAGGTCCCAGTGCTAAGAGAAGTGAAAACAAGCCCCACCCCCAAAATTCAGTTCTCTTCAAGGGAGTCTCACTGGGAATGCAAACCACTCCTATGGCAGATGCAAACAATTACTTAGCAGTAGATGGTCAACAAACAACAAGCTCAGTGGTGTCCTTGGAGTCTCCTTGTCTCATAATGTTTTGTCAGGGAATTTTCGCTCTCTTTCTTTTCTTTTTATAAAACCTTATAGGTCTTTTGCATGTATATCATGGTTTCTGGATTTCTGTTTTACGGTATTCCTGTGTCTGCAAATATGTGCCCCTCTGCATCTATATGTGTTTCTCTTTTCTTCTGTTTGTTTTCTTGTATTATGGTTTGTATTCTCTCTCTCTCTCTCTCTCTCTCTCTCTCTCTCTCTCTCTCTCTCTCTCTCTCTTTCTCTCTCTCTGTGTGTGTGTGTGTGTGTGTGTGTTTCTTCCCTCCCCTTCTTCTTTTCTTCTTTAGGATATTTCATTATCATTCCTTTGATGCCTATTTGTTTTCTGAGGAAAAGTAGAAAGGTTGTGGATCTAGATGGGATAAAATATGGACAGAATCTCAAAAGATATGGTGGAGGGAAAAACCATAATCAGAATATAATATATTAAAAAACCTATTTTTAATATTTAAAATGTAGAAACATAAAAGATCAGACTTTTCCTTTAAAAATAAAAATAGTAAATAACAATAATAAAAAGAAGTCCACTACTTAGTATTTTAAAGCTTTGGTACTATATAAACACTATGCACACCCAGCTATCAAATTAAATTAATTTTGTCAATTTTTGGAAAGCAGTGAGAATGGAGTGAGGCCAACCTGAATGTTTCCCTTATCTGGATCACCCTTTCCTGTTAGGACTATTAGATATCACAATGGAAGGGTTTGTATTTTGTGTAATCAATACAAGACTGATCATTCTACAGTTGATAATGTTACTAATATATCACCAAAGCAAAATCTATCCTTCATGGAGTAGGAAGGCACATGAAACAACTTTGTATATAATAATTAATTCACCCTGGGTGAGGTCCCAGCCCAGGTACTCCTGGCTTTAACTTGGTAATCATTAGCTACTGTTTGCTCATATATATATATATATATATATATATATATATATATATATATATATATATATATATGAACTTTATTTAAAATATATATTATATATATTGAACACTCTTCCAGCATGTAATTAAGCTTTAACACTCTGTTATTTTTTAATCTAATATATAGTATTATGTGTAGCAACAAAATATATATTTTATCCTACATTCAAGTTTTCATTCCCTATTAGCCATAGAAAATGTAGATATTTTATGATGTAAATAAGTACTCCACAGAAAGATCTTGTAAGGCTGTGTAATATTTCATCCATCATTTAATAATTTTGATTATATGTCATTTGTTTTCTGTAAATTTATTTTAATTATTTTATTTCTATCAGGAAATAAAAATAAAGTAGTTTTTCCAGGTAGACTAATGTATACACTCATAAGGGATTATGACTAAATCATTGTGGAAGTTGAATCTAATACTAATTTTCTTTTATTTTAAAATAAAGACTTGTAAAACTAAACACCAATTCCTTTCAAAATAAAGCCATAAAAACATGCTAAGTACTGAAAAATAAAGTTGAGCAATATTAAAATTTTAAAGAGCACGCTTGGCATATATATGGAATAGAGAAAATATAAATACTGTTATGTATAAGACCGAGGATTTATAGACAGACAAACCTGGGAATAAATTCTGTTTTATTCTCTGTTCGAGCAGTATATAACCTTAATGATTTCACAAAAAACTATCAGAAACTTTAATGTTCATTTGTAAATATGATTTGTCTAATAAGTATTCCTACTTTTGCTACTATTTAATTTTAATAAAATTCTAGCAACTCACTTCAACCACTCAATATATGGTAGCTTTCCAAACGCTGCCTCTGTAACTAATTCAACAACAGTTCTGAAAGCAATCTATACTGTTCATCCATTTCTTTTCAGTAGAAAAATAACCTAACAATTGATTTTTCGATGTTTCACTAAGCTGTTGAAGAATAATGAAATTGTAGATTTCTAACCGGGTGAATCTTTTTGTCTTCTTCTTTTAGATCCAACCTGGATGAGAACTTGTTTAGAACTGTAAGTGCATGGAACATTATAAGAGAAAAATTGCTGTCTTTCACCTCATAAGTATGAGCAACTCTTCAAAACCATTTTAAAGTCAATGCTTTTGGAACACATGAATAGATGTTGACTCAGTGAACAATATCTGAGTCTGCATAATTATCCTGTGAAGAGAATTGCATGTTCCTTAAGGCCCACTTTAAAAAATAAATGAATGTTGTGTACAGATTATAGGTGTCCTAGCTTTTCCCTCATTTGTCCTTGTTAACATATTTTCCATTGTTTATTATAAATGTAACTTTACTATACTCAAAAGCCACTTTCTAGAATTCACTATAAATATAAAAGCAAAAGAATATTTTTTCTTACTATGTGCTACAAATTTGTTTATTCTGAGGGTCACAGGATGTGTTTTTGTAATCTAAACAAGAAGAAACTTGCCTTTTTTGTTTGTTTGGTCTTTGTTGTGTAGTTATTTTGAGACAGTTTGGATTAACTGTGGCAGGGATTAGCCTCTAACTCATGTGTTACCCAAGATGGACTTGAACTCCTGCTCAGCCTCCTAAGTACTGGATTACAGTTATGAGTCACCACCCTTGAGGGAATAAAAAAGTTTTTTTGTTTTTTTTTTTAAATAAGACTATATTAGAGTTCCTCTGTACAACTACAATAACTGTAGACCTATGAAGAACAATAATTAAAGTATAAAAGGCTTTAATACAGAAGTAGTCTGCATTTTCTAGATAAAATAAACAATAAATACAACACACAAAATTACAAAGATTTTACCTTTTATCTTTTCAAGTTTCCTGAACTAAAAATTATCACAAATTGCAGAAAATGAGTCATCATTGGTCAGAAGACTGTCTTCCATATTACTGACACTTGGAGTAAAATCTGAAAGAAAGACATCTCATTGAAGGGCAAGAGAAAACCAAAAAATATTCCATGAGGTAGGAATAACATTGGTTTGGTGTATAATAGAAATAAGGTAATGAAAACTAAATAACAGTGAGCAACATACTTAAATATGACCTTCAAAACAGAACAAGGCTGATGTTACATAGATATTGTAAGACTTTATTGGCAAAGGTGAAAGTTCATATTTTATTCTGGCTTTAAATAAAAGTTATGGAGAATTTGGAAGTTTGAGAGTTGTTTGATGTAATTTTGATTTTAGTAGCTCAATCCTGATACTATATCGTAGACAAAACACGAGTACACATAACTATAAGAATCTAATGTTTGACAATAATGTCGAAAAACATACCCTGGGAAATAGCATTTTTAACAAATGGTACTGGGCAAACTGGTTTTCCAGATACAGAAAAATGAAATTTGACACATTTTTTATCTCCCTGCACAAAAACTAACTTCAATTGGATGAAAGATCTAAATCTATAATCTGAAATACTAAAATTCTTGAAGAAAATATAGCCAGTACTCTGTATGATATTGGGAGTAATACTCCATTTGCCCAAGATTTAACATTGCCAATTGTCAAGAAAGATTTCCCCAAACTAAAATGCTTCTGTACACCTGAAGAAACAATCAGTTCAATGTGGAGGAAGCCCACCGAATGGGGAGAATATTTTCCAACTACATTTCTGACAGAAAATTACCTGAATATATAAGGAATTCAAACAATAAAGAAAATAAAAGACCCATTCAGAAAATGGATCTGGTGTCTGAACACAGAGTTTTGAAGAGAAGAAAAAAGGCTAAGAAATATATAAAAATGTTCATCATCCCTAGAAATTAAAGAAGTGGAAATCAGAACAATTTTTACTTTTTATCTTACCCCAGTCAGAATGACAAAGATCAACAAAACAACTCACAAGAATCTACTGGATGTGCCTCCCCATAGGAGGCCTTGCCTTCTTGTTAGAGGAATAAGGGGTGGGTTGAGGGGGGACACTGGGAGTGGGACAAGAGAAGAGGAGGATCTTTGATTGGTATGTAAAATTAATGAAATTTTTCTCTTAATCAAAAAAGAAAAAAGAAAAGCAAATAATTTCAAACAAACAAAAAAAGAAACACTGGAAATGATGTGGGGAAATGGAGTTCTCATCACTATTAATGAGATTGGAAACTATGGGAATCAATGTGAAAAATTCTCAAAAAGCTAAAAATAAATCCATCATATGATTCAGCTATTCTACTATTAGACATATAACCCAAGAACTTCACATCCCATTCTACAGATTCTCGTTCAGTCATGTCTTTGCTGATTTATTCACAATAGTTGGGAAATGGAAACAACTTAATGTCCTTTCAGCTGAAAAAATGAAAGCATTAAAGACTGCATATATAAATTATGGAATCCTATTCATCTGTAAAAAAAAACTGAAATCATGAAATTTTCAAGTAAATGTATGAAGCTAGAAAAAATATTGGGTGCAGTAATCCAGACTTGGAAAGAAAAATACTGCATCTCTTCTCTCATTTCTGGCTCCTAGACAATCACTAATCTTTTAACAAGTACAAATTTAATGTTTCCTATCATTTATATTTATATATACTTCTCACATTCACATATGGTGCATTAGTTATGGTAATCTTTGGAAAGGGAAGGATTAAGCTTGGATGTTGGGTTAATTTTACACACACACACACACACACACACACACACACACACACACAGAGAGAGAGAGAGAGAGAGAGAGAGAGAGAGAGAGAGAGAGAGAGAGAGAGATACAGAGACAGACACAGAGACACAGAGACACAGAGACACAGAGACACAGAGAATGAATATACAAAAAATAAAATTTCTGGGCTGCTGACATATGACAATAGCACTTTGACCAGTCACCATTTCTGCAATCATTCCACAAAATGAAGATGACAAGGCTTAATTTTCCTCCAGCTTCTAACTCTGGATCAACCATGATTGTACCTGATTCTCAAACTCTAAGTAGAAAAACTTTGACTGCTTTGTGTCAAGGTTCATCAAGTCTGCAGGACACCAAAAGAGAAACATAAACACCAACCCAACCACAAAGCCTTTGATCTACAATCTACCCTGCCTTTAAAACATGCTAAAGCAGTGATGGCATAAGCCTCGTGCGAGTAACCAACTGATATTTGATTTGACTTAATGTCCGCTCCATGAGATGGAACCCACGCCTAACACTGCCTGAGTGACTACAAACCACAGACTAGATAGCCAAGAGACCTAGAGTAAAACCAAATGCTACTAGTCTAAAGCAAACAAAAAATGAAATAAGGCAGAGGCAGGCAGATCTCTGTGAGTTCAACGCCAGCCTGGTCCATAGAGGAACAGGCTCCAAAGCTACACAGAAAAACTCTGTTTGGAAAAAATAAAACAAACAAACAAAAACAACAAAACAAAACAAAAACAAATCAAAACTACTCCTAATGACGTTCTCCTATACTTATAGATTGGTGCCTTATTCAGCCATCATCAGAGAGGCTCCCTCCTGCAGCAGATAGGAACAAATACAGAGACTCACAGCCAGACATAATGTGGAGAGTGAGAGACCTTGGCACACACAGCTCTAAATTGAATGTCTTCTCTTCGTCAAATCTCTCCCCTCAGAATTCAGGGAGTCTGAAGAAGAGAAAGCAGAAAGAGTGGAGAGACAGAGGGGATGAAGGAAATCACAAGAACAAGGCCCTCACAGAGACTGAAGGAAGGAGCATGTGGCTTACATGAATCTGCACCATGCCTTTTGCATATATATGATATATGATAGCTTTCAGTTTAGTATTTTTATGGACTCCTCAATGTGTAAAGGAGTGGATCTTTGATTCTTGTGCTTTTCTTAGAGTTCTTTTTTTTTTTAACTATTGGGTTTCCTTGTTCAACTTTCATATTATGATTTTGTTTTATCTTGTTATATTTTATTTTGTTATATATTGCTGTTATCTATTAATTAAAAGCCTATTCTTTTCTGATGAGAGATTGAAATTGAGTGGATCTGGATTTGAAAGGATGTGGAGAGGAACTGGAAAGAGTAAAGGGAGGGGATACTGTATTCAGATTATAAAGTATGTAAAATCCATTTTTAATAAAAGGGGAAAAACAAGTTAATGCCAAATTTCTTCAGTTTTCTACATTTCCCTTCTCTGTGGTCTGTAACAAGGCTCAGTCCCATAATGGGGAAAGTCTGGAAGTGTGTATGTATACATATGCATGCACATTCTAAGAGCATAGGATAAGTGATAAGGTTTTATTGGGATAAATTGACTGATGTAGAAACTTAAGCTTATAATTAGCAGTTTATAATTTTGGTAGGATATCCAAAATATTATTAGTCATCTTTGAAATTTGCTACTAAATTCTGAACTCAAGGTGGCCAGTAGCCATTGAAGTACAAATCTGGAATTATTTAGATATGGTGTACTCTCATGGAGACTTATAATCCCTACTTCTGGCTATTAACATTCCTGTGAGATCTTGGCCTCTTAGTACACAGCATTAGTGCCATGGTGTACATCTTTCTACATATGTGACTTGGCTATCTTTTGAGACTATTAATGCTTATTTGCTGCTCTCTCTCTCTCTCTCTGTCTCTCTGTCTCTCTTTCTCTTTCTCTATTGCTCTTAAAAAATCATGACAAAAAAGTCAATGAAATGATTCCTAATGATATTCTGCTATACTCATAGATTGGTGCCTAGCCCAGTTGTCATTAGAGAGTCTTCACCCAGCAACTGATGGAAACAGATGCAGAAACTCACAGTTCTTTCAGCAGAGCTTGGGGAAACCTGCAGAAGAGAGGGAGAAAGGATTAGAGAAGTCAAAGAGGTCAAGGATACTACAAGAAAACATATATAATCAACTAACCTGGGCTCATAGGGGCTCACAGAGACTAAACCAACAACCAGGGTGCCTGCATGTGACTGACCTAGGCACACTGCATATATGTTATTGTTGTGTAGCTTGATCCTCTTGTGGGACTCCTAACAGTGGGAGCAGGTGTTATCTCTGACTTTTTTCTGGATTTGGGGACCTTACTCCTCATACTTGGTTGCCTTGCCCAACCTTAATGCATGAGGAAGTGTTTAGTCTCATTATAATTTAACATGGCATGTTTTGTTAATATCCCTGGGAGAACTGCCCTTTTCTGAACAGAAATGGAGGAGGGGTGGATTAAGTAGTGGGGAAAGAGAGGGGCTGGGGGGATGGGCTAGGAGAAGAGGATGAAGGAGAAATGGTGGTCAGTATGTAAAATTATAATAATAACAGTAATCATAAAAATCCTCACAAATACAGCCTCTCAGAGCAGAGGGAAGTTTTACTAACAGCAAGCAATGAAATTCATTTGACATCTCCAAGGTACGGAACTCGCTATCATTCCCAGTGATCTTGCAATGGATCTTTCCCAAGATTAGACTTGAATTAGGCTGAAGGACAGTATGTTACCTTCCTTGCCCACTTTGGAAATTATAAAAAGAAGAGCTAGTTAATTCTTACCAGAGAAACTGTGAAACAATTAATGTATATAAATGTAGAATGTTAAATTTGTGGTTAATACTGTTGCTTAGCAATAAAAAAAAGCATTCTTGACATTCTGCAGTGGAGTCTGAGTGCTAAGAGATTAAAATACTGGGGATTGTATTGTAAGAAAATCATTCATTTCTCCACATGACACAGTGGAAGGAGACCCACAGGATATTACTTTATCCAATACAATAAATATGAGTTTCTAAGAGGCCAATTTATATTTTTCAAAGACTAAATCTGGAGGAGATATTACATCATCAGCAACAATGGGAACAACTGGAATTTTGAGTTGCAATGGAAACTGAATATTCTGAAATAAGGTAGACACTCTTAGGGTCTTTATCGTTTCTTAGACACCATCATTCGCCCAATCATATTAAAGAAACTTTTTGGATCACATTTGTCAACTACTTTCCTTATCACCATAGTTTTCCACACTTCTAAAGTATATTCCATTTCCCCATTTCCTTCTGCAGTAAGTGTCTACTTTCAGCTGTCTAAGCTGAACATGTTTCCTAGGTTCCTCTCCATTTAAAGCACCCCCCGTTTGTCCCTTAGAGAAATTTCTGTGAAATTTAGAAGACAAAATATATAAATATGAAAAGGCAATCACTTTTATGCTTTGAAAAATCAACACCATGCCAGTGTCTTTGACTTATACCTTACCACTGATTGGCTTGCTGTCCTTGCTCCTGTCGGGTAGCAGCTGGTATTCAGATTCACTATAACTGCCAGGACTCTTTGAGCACCTCTCAGTCCTGACTGAGCCAGTTTTCCATAATTGTGAGTAGTCTTATCTCTCATGATGGGCAGGTGTTTGGGCAGTGTGTACCTCTGGCCAGCTCATCCTCCAGGTAAAGGAGGATGAGCTGCCCAGAGATACAGACTTGATGATTTGGCTTAGACTTGATCAGTAACAAGGGGACCTGGCAAAGATTTATGAGCATGACATACAGCATGTATGCTGGAGATCAAGGCAGTGATAGTTTATGAAAACAATCAAGAAAGAATTACTTCTTCAAAAAAGGTAAAAATTTAAACAAAACATATTCTGTGAGTAACAAAATTTATAGGAGCCATATTTTGTTGACTGATTTCTTCAGGTGCAAAATGTGCCTGGTGGCAGGGTTTCATACATGAATGAAGCAAAACAGTTTCTTATTTCCAAGGCCACCTCAGCTGCCATCACTGTTCTGAGCTCAGTTTGTCAATATCACAAAGAAACACCATATCTAAGATTTCTTGTTGCACATCTGGTTATAATATAGAAATACTAGATCAGTCTAGATTTTTTAATAGACAATTCATTGAAATACATATATTTTCCTGTTATCGCCCAGTGCTTCTGCTAACCTGGTTTATGAATCTAATATATATCTTAGACAATTATACAAAGTATAACATCTGACAAAATGTTCACACAAAGACATGCACAATGAACATGTTAAGCATGGAATCCTTGATTTTGCAACATCTCCATTAACAGAAAGCAGTAATATTGATAAAATGCTGGAAAGGAACTTAGAGATTTCTATGTCCATTGTTTAACTTATAAACTATTGAAGAGGATAGTAGTACTTATCTTGCATAGAAAGAGGAATGATATTTGGATATTATTTACAGAAGAACTAGCGAATTATATCATTCATGTGAAGGGGGAAACCACTCCTTGACTATTTGTTCGCAAATTGGAATTGATGAAAATCGTGTTTGCAGATCTTAGAGAGTGGAAAAGAAGCAGCAGTATTTTTCATTCTGAAGATCAATGGAAACTGGTTACTGAAGGAACACTCATGCGTTGTTGCCCATCTGATGAACATACCACTGTGGAGTCGCAACCACATTTACATGTACAAACCTCTCACTTCAATAAATGGTCCAATTAATAACCATCTTTGAGAGGCTGGAGAGATAGATGCCACTGTGGGTAGAAAGATTGCTTTCTGGGCAAACATAATTCCATTGTTGAGATCGTCAGTACCAATGCAAATGCTGGGCAGATGTGGTAGTCCACCCATGTTTCCAGGGCTCAAAGAGTAGAAGCAGGGGAACACTGAAGCAAAATTCCAAGCTACATTAGATGAACTTGTGAGCGTTTGGTTCAAGTAAGACACTCTGCCTCAATATAAAAAGTAGAGGAATGTATCTAATGTCAATTTCTGACATTCACATATTTGAACACACACATACACACACACACACACACACACACAAACACACACACACACACACACACACACACACACACACAATCTGTATTAAATTAGATCATGGATATTATTTATTTAAACTCTGGTCTTGTAAACTTTTTAAACTTTCACATTCTAACTTCCCTAATGAGTGTTTTGAGCTAAGTTAAATACAGTCAGTTAGTCTTAAAGAACATGTCTTTATGGCTTTTTTGCCCTAAATATTGACTCAGCAGCTTCTTAACCAAGCCTCATGACTCTGTGCTATAAGAGACACCTAAGTGATACTGACAGATCCTGTGGAGACTACTCCACCAAATTGATCAGCGAATCAAATTGAGCAAACTGCATTAGATATCGTTCAATTTTATCTACTGCACTGTGGAAAAATTATAGATAAACACCATGTCTGCAACTGAAATTAAAGAGCCCATTGATTGTGCTTGTTTTGCTGAAACTTGCTCTCAATCCAATGAACATTTTCAGCAGTGAATAGAAATCAGAGGCAATGAGGACACACTTTCAAATAACAACTTTTCAAGATGAAGAGAAACACAACAAAGACCGAAAATATCATTATTCTAATACCAAGAGCATCACCTTATATTTTAACACTGTTTCAGAGTTTTCAAAGCACAATCACATATTATTCTCTGTGATTCTCACAGTTGAATATGGCTGGGAATACTGTTTGTATTGTTCTTTCTGTGCTCTGTGGATAAAGAAGTGAAGACCAAGACAGATGTACTTCATGTCACCTTTCAGTTCGGGACTGAACTGAGCTGATCAGACACTGCTGAGGACCCCCAGGGCATAGCTACAGAAATAGAGAGGTGCTTTGTTTTAGTTAGATGGAAAAATTTGAAAGTCAGAGGCAATCAGTTAGAACGTTGCATCCTTTAACAGAAGCGAAAACGGGAAAAAAACAGTCCATAAATCCCTACAGTCTGAGGCAAGAGTGCTTAGTTTTTTGACAAAGTCAGAAGACAACAAGAAAAGGAAGCCATTTTTATAATTCTTCATACTACGAAGGAAAATTTAGACAAGTAACACATACATCTAATTTTATGTAATTATAATTGCGATTTAATTTCATATTCTGGGACATTTTAGATTATGTTGCATTTATTTTATAGGCAATATTTAAGAGTAATTATAAAATTATAAAAATATAAAACATGCACAAATACGATGACAAAACATATATAATGCAAGTAATGGCTTGAAACACGGGTTATGATCAAATAAGCCTGTAACCCCAGGACTCAGAAGACAGAGTTGGGAAGATCACATGATCAAAGCTACCAATCCAGTGTAGTGAGTTCTTGTATTATCTTTACCTATATGACAACCTACTTCGAATCAGTTAGTAAATGAACAAATAAATAAATATATTCCCTGAGTAGATAACCTGAATATTAAAAATAAAAGTAATACAACATGACTCTTTGCTTTGATATTCCTAGAGCAAATATTTGAATGATAAAATTTATGGAAGCATATTAGTCTTCAGTTATATAATCTGATCATATCCAATTTCAAGTTAGTTATATTTAATTTAACATTTAAGCTTTTATATAAAATATAAATTTTGCAATAATACCTTGACATTCATACATTGTTTGATTTTCTATATTAATTAATTGTAAAAATACTCAAAACAACACAAAACTTAATGTTTAAAGCTAGATTATTCCACCTCTCACAAATTTTTTCTCTATTGATTTTCTCAATATGAAAGTATAGAGATCAGAATAAATATGCCTTCTATGACCCCTGAAACTGTAAATGTCACCTGTGATGTGTTTCAAGCTAGTACCCATTATGGATATTTTCCATGCTCCTAGAAATGCTATGTTAAGCATACCTAGCTTATACACTTGCTTACAGCTTGGTTAACCACAAGTGCTAAGTCTCCAGTTAATGAGTAATAAACTACAAACTCTGTTCGCCATTCAGTCCTATCAGTCGTCTGGATTCCTTCCAGTAAGAAATCAATAAGCCGGGATTTAAGGGGTGAGCTGAATTTGTGTGTTCCGTTTACTGTGCGTTGTATCCCACTTTTGTAGTTACATGAAGCTGGTTATTCTATGTGAGGTGGTAGCTGCAATTTAGAACTAAATGGCTCAATTCCTCAATCTTCTTTCTCCGTTTTTAGTGCTGCTGTACTAAATTTTAACAACATTATTTTAGAAGGATTATAAGCCAGTACTGTAATCATTCCATTATATATCATTTTCCCAATAAATTCAGCTGTGATTGCCTTACTCACACAATCCCTTTCTGTGGTATAATTAGTAAACAATTCTTTTATAGAAGTAATAAATCAACTTAGAACAAAAACAATACAGTATATTCAGCAAACAGAGTACACACTTGACATATCCATGTGATATAACTATTAGAAAAAAATGGACCTTACTTATAAAGGACATATTCTCTACTTGATTTCAACCACATAAGCCCAAAAAGGAAAATTTCCTTCCGTCTACTCCTACCTCCATTGATTTTTTTCTGTAAAAATGAAATTTCCAGTGTAAATCTCAAATTACCTTTACTTGTGAAACACCATTGCCTTTCCTTGTTCTAATACATTGTTTCTTTTATACAACCACTTAGGAAAATTTATATTGATATAGTGTTTAGCAAAGTGCAAGTTGTATCCTAAAATTATGCTGTTAAATACTTTCTAAAATAAAACCTTTCTGTTTTTATAAATGCAAATTATCTTTGTTCCCACTGTCTTCAAAATATTAAAATGATTCCAGAAGTAAATTATATTCATTTCATTCGACTATCAATAATTCATGTAACCACTTACACACTAAGCTCAAACCCTGTGTCAAGTTTCAGCAGCTATTGTCTCTCTATGTGCTGAAGTCCCTTTGTCCTCACAGTTCTCATCAGCCAGCCCAATCCCGAAGAAACTGCTCTCTACCTCCTTGATTTAAGTCTATATCATGCGTTCCTAACTCCTTCTTCCAATTCCTGGGTAGTCTGAGTTTATTACTACAAATGAAATCTTATTTTACTGTAAGCTTAAGCTTGAAAATATAAAATGTTACATTATAGCTACGATCAGAGTCTCAGAGAGGGCTTTCTGCGTTGAAGCTTCCGTTCCTTCAAAAGTGGCTTCTGTCATTGCAGGGCTGTATTTTAAACGCTGCTGCAAAGGAAGATCATTGCGATTTCACTGGCTACTTAGGTGCGACTTTATTGACCCATATGCTCTGGTCATTTTGATGTACCTTGGTTTGCAAAGATTTTTTTGTTATTGTAAGAAGTTTAAAAAAATCTCCCAGTCAGAATGATATTTTATGAGTCATTGATTTTAAAAGTGCTCATGTTTTCTTCACAAATTACTTTAACACCAGGCTTCATACGGAGAATCTCACAGAAAGTATTTGCATGCACTTCATTCTGATCTTTGTTTAGAAAGTATACATTAAGACTGATGTGACATTAAATATTTTTGAAAACATAAATAAACTTATTATATGACATGTACTGATTTTGTTTTATTTTATTGTTTTCCTTTCTCTCTCTCTTTCTCTCTTTCTGTGTGTGATATTGTCTTATTATGTATCCCAAGTTGGTTATCATTGATGCCTCTGCCTCCATATCCTGAAACATATGTTAGTAAGTTTACATTTACATTCCAATGAAGATATGCATATTTTTTAAAACACATAATCATATATTTTTAATATTCACTTGTAATATAACTAATAAATAACTAAATTATTAGTCATAAAGATGTTATTTATACATTTTATAGGAAAATAATCTTGAATATAATGAAAACATACATTTTAGCCCTTGTCATACTAAAATAACTAGTCATCGCCATTCCTAACCTAATATGATTATCTTCATTTTATAAAACACAATTTAAATGCAAATGTTTAGAGTCATATCCATTTAATCTAGATAAAAGCCTTCTCTGGGTTCACCAATTGATACATTTAATTCTGGATTTGAATGTCATAAATTATATTACATTATCTTAGCAAACAAGGAAGTCAGTTTATGTATTCTTATTCTTTGAATGTAATGTAGACCATATCATAAAAGTACTAGTGGATAAATAATCTGATTGGTTTGTATCATCAACATGCTTTTAAATATGTAAGTTGGTATATTATATCTTAGTGAGGATCTAATTTACTTCTGAGTGAAGAAAAACAGACATATTTTTGAGTGTGAATAGCAATATTCTACTTTTAGTGTCACTTCAACTATTTCACTTCCCACTGGAAAATCCCTTTGATTAAATTACATCTACAGTGCATCATTATCTATTATTATCTATCACATGTTGAGTTTAAAGAACATTCTTATCCTGCCTACGAAGTATCAGTATCGTCATTTTACACATGAATAGTGTCAAAACTTTATAACATTGCCTAGTAAACCAATTAAGTGATAACAGAGATTTAATAGGGAGAATGAAAGAAAGAATGTCATATACTTTCATGGGATTATACAATTGCACATTTCAAAATGATTTGTCCAGAAAAAAAATCAGATCTTCATATACATGTGATATAGAAGAGAGGCCCTTCTTATTGTAGTATGGTGTTCCCATTTAAAAAAAAAATGGTATTTTATTTTGCTACAGATTTCCACTAACATGTATACTTTATAGTAAATGGATAAAATAAGACAAATGAAATACTTAGGTCATATGTATAAGTTACATAAACCTCTCTTAAAGTTGCAAATGAGTAGCACTATGTAAAGTAATTTCTAATGACCATGCATTTAGGAAAACACCATTTCTAGGTTATTTCTCATCTATCATTAATTCTTGACACTTTTCAAAGTATTTTTAATATATAAAGTATCCTTATGCATAAGTGATGAGATGTTTTAAATGTAAACTATAGAGGAGCAGGAATTTGCATTACTCTAAAATCAATCATCTTAAATCGCTTCTTTATTTGCTATGGATGGAATAAAGTTCAAGGTAGACTGAGGCTTGAAGCACTGCAGTTTGAAATGCATGTTCTCCTTTGTTCAAAGGATTCTTCAATTAACAGTAAACTTTAACTGAAGATAGTCACATTCAGTTTACACTGCACCACACCCCCCAGATTTCCATTTGTCCCAGCTAGTCATTTCTGTGCTTTTGGTCCTCATCAGTTTATTATTCATTCTCTTCGGAAAGAAATGCTTACCTAAATCTTGCTCTTGTTTATTATCTTTCTGATTCCCCAGTCAGAGCCTCCATGCTTTCGCACCTTGATCTCAGCTGGCATACAGTCTTAATATATGAACTCACATGAAGTTGAGAATAGACAGCAAAATAATCTGTGTATAAGAATTTATTTGTTGAAAAATTTTAGTGTATAGAATCCATGAAAAAAATTGTAGTTTTTAATACTAGTGACTATTTCTACCCAGAAATCTCTCTGACTCCTAACATGCTGATATAAGAAAAAGAAAACATTTGGGGAGGCACAAATAATCATAATCTGAGAGCTACTGCATTTCTCATTTCTAGTACTGGAGAAAAAACAAAACTATGTATAATGCTGGCTGAGCATATATCTTGATGTATTCGTGGCTCATACAAATGGGAGCAAGGAAGACTACAGATAGTAAGCCAATAACTACCAGGACAGCTGATGCTTAATGAATAACTTGGAAATTATAGCATTCATAACATAACTGATCATGTATTATGACTATACTATGTGCATTGAGAAGCTTTTAGTTTGCAATTCAATTCTAGACTTGTATATAAATATCTTCAACTGATGGGTCATGCTTTAATTAACCTATATATTGTGATTTACATATAAGCTAGTAATGATTAAAACACAGTTATGCCATGTTGAGTTTACCATGTGACGATGATTTTTATAAAGAAAAACAGGAAATTTAACTACCAAAAAGATATTATAAAATCCAATATTTTTCACAAAAAAGCAATGAAGCATGCCACTGAATTAAAATCTTCAAGACAACATTAATTTTAATATCTCCATGTGATTGACATATTGAAAAGATATTGTCAGATAGATAGAAAAAAAATCTAACAAAAAGATATTAAAAGGAAATTAGTGAGCACAATGATGCTTAGAGGAGACCTAGGAAAAGAGTGAAATCAAGAAGCATTGTTATAAATGAATTCAGTGAACAAATCTCAAATAATAACACTGATGAGGTGACAAACTATTAAGGCACATCAAAATTACAGGAACATCGATCAAATAATCTCCTTGGTAATCTGCTGAGCCCATTTCCCAATCATAATATTATCGGTTTGATATGTAGGATAAAATTTAGTGTCAAAATGAAATTACGTATCTGAGGTAGAGAACCCATATCTCCCTACAAAACAACATTAGCTGGTGCAGTTACTAATGACAAGTAAGAAAAATAGAAGGAAGCCACTGAATTAGAAAGTCCAAAGAAACCAGTGACACATCCAGAAAGAAGAATATGGCATGTATTCACTTAAATATGGATGTTAGCCCTTAAGTCTTTGGTAAGCAAGGTACAGTCTGTAGAACCACAGAGGTTAGGTACAGACTGTACAGATAGTGGGGAGAGATGGATCTCCTTAGGATGTAAAAAATAGAATAGACAATTATGGAGGAGGCAGGGTTCAGGAAGAGGATGATCAAATGGAGCAGGAAAGGGAAGAAGAGGTTGAAGGAAGGAAAGCTGAAATTAAGGGCCACTTATGGGTCTTATTCAAAACTGAAACAGTAGGACCTTCCTAAAATAGATACATGTGTGAAGGAGATCTAAATGAAGTTGCCAAGTATTAGAGGTGAGAGAACCCAAAACGGTCATCTCTTGTCATCAAATGAAGTTTCCAGTGCCGTGAATAGGTTACATATAATAGAGTGGTTAGCCAAAGAGGCCCCATTGTAATCCTCAAACATCTCAGACTATTTCTATGGCTATTGTTAACTATCCACAAACTGACTTTAAGGCCCTATTGTTAAAGACAACACCTACACAACTCATTGAATATGGAGGAATTGAGGTGATGCCTACCTAGAGCCCTCACTCCTACAGACTAGTGTTCATGGTACTTGAAGTTGCTCATTACACCACTGAAAGAGAAAGGTATTGGTGAAATTATTAGGGCCACTCCACGTAGTTAAAAGGGAGATTTATTTAGTGTCGTAATTTACAAATGAAGGGATAGGTAGGTTGCAAGGTCTGGGAAAGACACAGCGCAGTCCAGCGGTGTTCTCTGGAGAACTCTGCTCAGTCTACCTCCAGCTCTAGGGTCCAGGAAACAAGAGAGATGGTGCATCCAATCTCAGGTCTTCAAGGTCTTCTCTTGGCCCAGCCTTGTAGGAGTGATAGTTACCTAAGCCTCAATGGAGGTTGGAACTTCCAGATCAAGGTTGGAATGGCTACCCACTACAGAGAGGTAAACATTAACCTAGCTATAAACTTTTCAATCTACAATGAATACTGGACTATGCGATGCTCTACTACAATAGTGGCAAAAAGCCTGTGAAGAAACAAACCATCCAATACCTGATTGGATTTAGGCCCTCTCCATGAGATGAGACCCATATCTGACACTGCTTGTGTGGCCAAGAACATGACACCAGATAAGCTAGGCACCTTAGGGAAAACCAAATGCCACTGCTCTACTAAAGAATGCAGAAATAAAAAGATTTCAAATGACATTCTGTTATACATACTCATAGATTAGTGCCTTGTTTAGTTATCATCTTCTTCTTTCAGTAGATGGGAACAAATACAGGGACCCACATTTGCACAATGTGTAGAGAGTGACAGTCCTTGTAACACCTAATCCCAAGTGGGATATATCCAATAAATTCCCCCTGCAGAAGAGGAGCCATAAAGATTGTAAGAGTTAGAGGGAACAGAGTACATCAGGGAAACAAAGTCCTCTTCCTCTAAACACAAAAAACACTGACAAACATATGAACTCATCATCCATTAAACTACATTTTTGTCAGTTTTAATAGTTTTCTTTCAGGTCTTTTAGAGATAAGCCAAGTTTCATTATTTAAGAGAAGTTCAGCTACGTTTAAACTTTATGAATAAGATGTTCCCATTTTCTTATTTCTCGCAACTTATTGAATACTCTCTAAGAAGTGTAAACAGAGTGCAAATTTAGTTAAGATTAAACAAGTATGCATATAATTTACATGTGCACCCTCCTACGTTTGCATGCATACTTCTAGTATACTCATAGGTAGATAAGTCAGATGCAATCCAAGGTTTTGTACATGCTAGACAAATACTATATCAATGATTTATAGCCCCATCTAGAAATATTTCCATATGTGAAAATATCTGCATCCTCGTGTTTGGACAAGGTCTCTATGTCAGGCTGACTAGGAACTCATGATCATCCTGTCTCTGACTCTTGAGTGCTGAGATGATAGGTGTTCTTCCACCACACTCAATTCCAATGAGCCATGTTTCAATATAGTATGGCGGAAGCAATTGTTCATTGATAGACTGCAAAGTTAATGCTAGGTACTCTACACTCCTGGAAATAGTTACATGTTAACCTCAAAAACATAATTCTAGTTCAGTCTTTATTCCTACCTAACTGTTGACTGGAAAGAAAATTCCTTATGAATAAGGAACTTAAGAGTTAATTCATATCCAAAATTCATATTCCAATCCCCATAATGCAAAAATACCTATTGTTATGGCATACATAGGATTTAGGATTCATGTGTTTATTTACTTCTGTAACTTTATCTTGGAATATTTCATGTAAATTGATATCCTTTTATAAATCTTCATTTATCATTATACTTTATTCTACCACCCAGGTCTGCTTTATACTATAGCAAGTGCACTCTCATTTACACATAACAGAATGCCTTGCTCGTAATCATGCATGGTGGTTTGAATGAGATGTCCTGCATAAATGTCCAGAATAGGTGGCTTTTTGGGGAAAGATAGTAAGTGTGGACTTGCCAGAAAGAAGCATGTCACTGGGAGCCAGCTTTAATGGTGGAAAACTTCAGGTCACTTGGATTTAACTCTTTTTTCAATCTCTTTGCAATTTGAGATGAATTCTCATCTGCTTTCTCCAGGTGCTTCTGTGTACCACTTGTGCTCTATCATCATAGACATGGGTAAAATAAATAAATAAATACACAGCACAAAATAAATTGTTCCTTCTACAATTTTCCTGGGTCATAATGTTTTATCACAGCAATAGAATGGTAATCACTACACCGTGTAAACAGACAATTGTAAGCACTGTTCCAATATGCAACTAAACATATTAATTAACACTTAATGTCTTCTTACAACTCACCACAAAACTACAAATATATTTTAACAATCATATCTGAAGCATTTCTTTATGCATTTCCTATTCTGGTCTGGCATTTAGCTATGGTTCTTGTCATTTGGTCAACATAATGTTTTCCAAACCAGAGCAAATATTCACCAAATTCTTGTAGGTACTTAGAGATCTAAAGAGAAATGATCACATGCATCCTATTTGTTTCTTAAATAACTTCTCAGGTGACAACATTTGTGGTGGTGGTGTGAAAAGTAAATATTACCCATAGTACTGTGCATTTGAGTACCTGTTCTCCAGTTGGTGGTGTTGCTTAGGAGGTTTTAGAGCTGTGGTCTTGCTAGAGAAAGCATGTCACTGTGGGGAGGGGGGTTCTAGAGTTTAAAGACACATTATTGCTAATTCACTCTGTTTCATGCTTGCAGTTCAAAACACCAGTACCTCATTGGCTGACATTTCTGCTACTACACCTTCCTCACCATCATAGACTTACACAACCCTCTGGAACTGTAAGTCCTAATAAACCCTTTCTTCTAGACATTTCTTTTGCCATGGTGTTTAACGACAGCAAGAGATAAGTAGCTCAATTAACATTTCTCTGACTTCAAGACAAATTCTCATGGATTGCATGTAAGAACAGATTGTCAATTGACCCTTGTGTCAACAGTGATTAAGTTATCTGGTGTGCTAAGAATTGATGATTTGTCAGGGAAACTGAGAAAAATAGAGTAAGCTAAGGATGATGAAGTCCTTTTGGAAGCTCAGTTATACTTGAAGTGGTAGAGCATTTGCCTGTTGTGTATGAGAGCTTGGGTTAGATTTCCATAACCCAAATAATAGAGTTAATAAGGTAAAATTATTTTAACCACTTTCTCCTAAGTACCTTGGCAGAACATTATGGTCGCAAGATTCTATGGAAATGACCACTTCACTTGAGGTATACAGGCAGTAGAGAGGAGGACAGGGAAGAGAAAACAAGGCAGTAACAGCAAAAAGAAAAAACAAAATACATGTGGTGCTCTGTTTTCTCTACCACTTCCAGTTTCCAGAACCTCTCCAAATATTTCCACAGGTGTGAAGCAAGCACTGAAAACTCAGGCCTTTGGAACATGTTTCCCATTCAAACTGCCACATCTGCTGTTGGGTGACCTAGTAGATAAAATCCATATTGTACTCACCTTTCTGGTTGCCATGACCACATATCTGGAAAGAAGAAATGTAGGAAAGCAAAAGTTAATTTATTCCTGAGATGGTAGGTAATATATTCCACCATGGCTGGGAGGTCATGGTGGATACATTGCATTTGTAGTCAGGAAACAGAATAAACTGGGAGTGTGGCCAGCCTATAAAATCCCAAACCTTGATACTGGTATCCCACTTCCTCCAGGAAATAACGTTCTGAAAGTTCCATAGTCTTTACAAATAGTGCTGCTGAGTGGGGCCAAAAAATTTCACTTTCAAATCACAATCAGTTTAAGAAATCTGAATTTCACGTTACACACAAATCTTCCTTTTCTGTGAATCTTTTAGAGGAAATTTTGATTTTTTTTTAAAAATTGTCTTTCTATTTTTATCTTCATAATCTCAAAAAAAGATTTGTATTGCTTGCTGGGTTGATGTCTATTCTCCTAGGATATTTATATGAGTTAGGATTTACATGAGATAAAATGAGAGGAAGAGAGAGAGAATATACTATGAAGTTGCTGACACACTCAGCTAAGATAAGCCACTTTTTGAAAATTGTTGGGGTACTTCAGCAACTGATATCTGTTAATCTGGAGATGCCCCGGGGTCTGAGGGTAACCAGTGAGAAAAACTGTCAATCTTTTATTTACTTGGGCAGCTTATAAATGGAAAAAGTTTATATGATACAAACATCAACACAAAAATATTCTTAAATATGCAGTAGTATGTAGATATTGCAAAACACTGGAATTCAAAAGTGAGTGGAGATAAAATTTTGATAACATCACGATAATCCATTATAAGATCCTGGATATAAAGCAGTCAACTTCAAAATCAGGTATAATAAGTGCTGAGATTACAGAAGAGCTGGGAATTATCTGACCTGAAATCACATGCAATATCTTGTGCATTTTGTGAAGAAGTAATTTCATCCAGATGATTAGGTTGCTAGCTATCATATATTGCCAAACAGCACTTTGACCCTAAAATTTTCTGAAAAATATTCTATATGAATGCTAAAATGCCATTTTAAACACCCTGAAGCTTCTAAATAGCCAGATGTTTGGGAGCATAATACATATATAGATAATTGACCAAATTTTGGTTTCATATGGATGTTTTGACAGCAAGTACTTTGTGTAAAATGCAAATTAGCTCATTAGTGTGGAACTGAAGCAATTAATGCTGGAATATGACCAGGCATTGGATTCAAAGGATAGATGGAATATTAAATTTTCCCTTAATTGAAGGGAGGTAAATTTTTTGAGGGATATAAACCAAGAGAATAATTAAAAATTAGTGGTACTTTTTAAAGATATTCACTTTTTTCAAATACATATCTTAAAATAAGCACATATATATGTTGATTTATTGATCAATATACTTTACTTTTAGCTGGATAAAAGTACATAATTATGAGGGATTTTGAAAGGAATGATAGAATGGAAAAATCTCTTGTGGTTCCCTCATTCTAGGTTCTTTATACCACCGTAGTTTTTCACAAGTGATCAAAGAAGGAACTTTTCTAACTTTTTCTTCTATAAACAGTCTGCCTTATAGATGTCATTGTTCCAGAAAAAAAGCAAAAGCAGAAATGCACAGTCATGTTCACATATAATCTCCATAGCTAGATGTTACTCCTTGATTACTTTCAATACTGGGATTCACAGTAAATAATTTAATTAAATTGAAATATTGTAACTCACACAAACTTATTCTTAGGAAAGGATGGCAGAGAATGTACTCAAGTTTTGTGTATTTATTTATCCACTTTGGAGTTTCTTATTTGAGACACTGTCTTTTATACCTCAGGCTTGCCCAAAACTTATTTTGTAGACATGAGACCCCTTATCAATTCCAGATTCCTCTGTTTCTATATCTGAGTGATGGAATTAGAAGTACGGCCACTACACACAGCTCTGGTTGAATTTCTTTGTTAAGCCTCCGAGAGAGCCTTGCCAATTAACACATTTCTGATCTTATCTTCATTGATATAAATGTATTCTTTGTTTTAACTTTGCAATTCCTAACCAAATTTAGTCTTTACAATATTTTTATTGAGATTCTATCTGATAACCAGCTTACAACTTTTGATATTTAGATTCTTCAAAATATTATTTCTCATGGTACCTCATATGTGGAGGTTCTAAGAAGTTAAAAAAATGTAATAAAAAGAGCTGAATGACATCACCTTTTTAATATATTGACCTATTTTCGTTCTTCAAAGTCCCTTTTATTTCTATTGAAAAGATAAACTCTGTATTCGTTTCAGATTTAAAATAATACTTATTATTTTATTTTGACTTACAAATACATATTATTCTTAATAGAATCTTATTTTAATCCAATATGAACATCCAACCAAATAAATTGTAAATGTTTCACTTTGTTTTCACACTGAGTAAATGCAGGTGTTGAAGGTAGGTGATGATGAACATTTTTTGTTCTCAGCTTGCAACCATGAGGCTAATTTATATACTTTTTCTCAGAATTATTTTCCATAAAATCTTCCCAATAGTAATTAATTCATTTTTACAGGTTATAAAGATTATTGGGAAGATTATATTTTCAATTTTAAACCCCAAAAGAATATAATATCGTCTTGCAAGAAAATTTCAAGGACAGAACATTTCTATAAAGCAAGAAAATAGTTAACACCCATCAAGTAGTACTGTAACCTAGTCCTTGTGTTTTAATAACTGACTATAATCATTCTGTAATATATCCCTCTTAAAATAAACCAACATTTAGTGATTGAATTTTTATTTAATTGTATGAAATTTAAAAATCTTGCAGAAAAATAATACAATAAAATTCAGTATTTGAGTGTCAAAGTATGTTTTAATTATGCCATTTTCTGTGTCGCAACACTATTTCGCTGGAACAATATTTAATGCTTTATGGTGAGTTCAATCAGGAAAAACAGTTTCTCTAACTGAGAGCAGTAGAGTGCAGGCATAAGCTCATGAGAAACAGATGAGCACCTGTATGGGGAAGAACACATTTTCACAAAGACTTATAGTAAATTGCTGTAGGCTACCCTAGTTTTCTCAGTTTTAAATCTATAAGTAAATGCTATGTTTATATTTCATCTCACAGTTTGGTGCAGAGACAGACAACTCTATTGATAATTGAATAATGTTAAACAATTTCAAAGATATATGAATAATCCTCCACATCTTAGTGAGTAAGTTCACTGACAAAAATTTGTGTACTCTGTTTTGAAAAATAATAACAAATTCACTCAACCTTCTAGCAAGTTCTTTAGAGTAGCAAATACATGTGATTATGCAAATCATACTGCCATTCAGGAAACTGTTACCAAAACAGCCTCATAGAGGGAAACCAATGCTGAGAACACTTTGAGCTCTATAAATCCAGTTCGAACTTTGCAAATTATCTACTTTATATAACGTACTTCCAATACTTTGCTTATGGATGTTCCATTTAGCTACTTTCAACATAAAAATTCATATGTATTTTTCAGTAAAAGTTAAAGCTCCAGACTATGCAACTTAAATGTTTGTAAATTCTCAGGATAGGCACGCTGTAAATTTTTATGCATTCACTGATGAGAGGAAAATGTGTCAACTTTAAGAACTGCTTTTGTTTAAAATGTCATTTAACTACTAGGAAAGTAAAAATAATAAAATAAAACATGTAATATGTGCAGTCAGCCCATTTATTTATGGGTGCCTTCTGCATTTAATTTCTAAGATTTAAAATGAAGGAAAAGCAATATTAGGTGTTATAGACTCTACCATAAATCTGCGAAATGTACTTTTATAATATATGGAAAAAGACAAACACAATAATTATAATGTAGAAATGTAAAAAGGTAATTATTTTGAAATTACAATGTTTCCTTTCTTCTATTATTTTTGTTTGGAGACATAAAAAATGATATTATATATCAACTTAGTATGGCTAAAATTTTCTTAACCATAATATTTTTAAATATTTTATTCTATACATTTGATGCCTTTATGTTTACAGGAAAATAATAGATAAAAAAAATAAGAAAAAAAATTTTTTTTCGTTTTTCAAGACAAGGTTTCCTGTGTAGTTTTGGTGCCTCTCCTGGATCTCGCTCTGTAGACCAGACTGGCCTCCAACTCGCAGATATCCTGGCTCTGCCTCCCGAGTGCTTGGATTAAAGGCATGTGCTACCACCGCCCAGCAAAACAATAAAATTTTAAGATAAGGTACAAAAGCCTGTCTCTTGCTTCTAACCAGATCCAATGCTTGTGTATCTATGGCTGCAATGGTCAGTTAAGTATGTATAGAGAGAGAACAGAAGAGAAGCTTAGGGAATGGGGTTTATAATACTTACAGGTCATTAAAAGAGGTGGCGCAGCAAGCCAAGAAAGATTTCTCCCAGACAAAGAAAGCAACCAGGTTAGACAGATGTTTTACAATAACTACAGGACATTTTGAGCTATAGAGCTAATTTGTAGTTGCTTGGCAGGGGATGTACACGAGATAGTAAAAGGATACTGTTTTCTGGGATTGGGGGCCCACAGAAAATAGGGCAAGACTAAGTACATTTTTTTTTTAATTTTTATTTTGCAATACAATTCAGTTCTACATATCAGCCATGGATTCCCTTGTTCTTCCCCCTCCCGCCCCCCTCACCTTCCCCCCAGCCCGCCCCCCCATTCCCATCTCCTCCAGGGCAAAGCCTTCCCTGCAGACTGAAATCAACCAGGTAGACTCAGTCCAGGCAGGTCCAGTCCCCTCCTCCCAGGCTGAGCCAAGCGACCCTGCATAGGCCCCAGGTTTCAAACAGCCAACTCATGCAATGAGCACAGGACCTGGTCCACTGCCTGGATGTCTCCCAAACAGATCAGGCCAATCAACTGTTTTACCCACTCAGAGGGCCTGATCCAGTTGGTGACCCCTCAGCCATTGGTTCATAGTTCATGTGTTTCCGTTATACAGAGGGAGAACAAGGAATAGGAGACCATGGTAAATGAAGACCACATGAGAATAGGAAGAAGCAAAGTGCTATAGAGGCCCACAGAAATCCACAAAGATACCCCCACAACAGACTGCTGGCAATGGTCGAGATATAGCCCGCACTGACCTACTCTGGTGATGGGATGTCCAAACACCCTAATTGTCGTGCTAGAAACCTCATCCAACTACTGAGGGATCTGGATGCAGAGATCCATGGCTAGGCCCCGGGTGGAGCTCCGGGAGTCCAATTAACGAGAAAGAGGAGGGTTTATATGAGCGAGAATTGTTGAGACCAAGGTTGGATAAAGCACAGGGACAAATAGCCAAACGAACGGAAACACATGAACTAAGTACATTCTTGACTGAAGGAAGCATGATCTAATTTTTGCCTTTGAGATCCCTTAACCATACTGAATACTTGGGCAATCGTTCCCCTGCAAGGAGCATTTAAGACTATACCATCCAGAATTCAAAAATGTAAGTTGTAAAATAAGTAAAGTTTTAAAAATTTTAAAATGGAATTATATGCATTTTCTAAAGAAATCTGAAAAAAAAAAATTCTAGAGTCTATATTTTCTCCCAAATAGCATTTCTCATGTCTAAGAAAATAAGAAAAAAAAAAACTTTTAAATTATTTTTGGATGAATAAGACTGGAATCTAAAGTGAAATGCCTTAAGTATTTTTAATTATCTTAAAAGTAGCTGGCAAGCTTTCACACAACATTTATTAAAATGTTTATTCTCATATAGTATGAAGTAAGTTTAAGAGAATGTGAAAATTGATTTAGGATTGATGAAAACTTTAAGTTAGGTATATTAGCTATAGTTTAGAGAAACTAGCCATGAGGGAAATATAGATGGCTATGTTAATGAACAATAAATTCAATGTTTTTGCAGAGTATTTAAATACTACACTGTAACCAACCAAACTAAAACCAAATATCTTTAGAGACTATTATACCAACTATATTTGGGTAAGTTGGAAAACATAGGGAAAAATAGGTAAATTCCTATGAAGACAGAGTCAGGAAAAATCAGAAACATCAAGGCAATGTCAAAAAATGAAGAAGAAATATACACATCTATCTAATTTTCACTTTTTATTTTTGAGAATATAATAATAATAAAAAACATTTCTCCCTCTAAACCCTCCTATATAGCCCCACCCCTATACATATCCATGGCATTTTTATTAATTGTTATCACATATGTCTATGTGTACACATATATATTCCTAAATATAACCTGTTCCATCCATATAATCTTATTTGTATCTGTGTTTGTAGGACTGATTCTTCCCCAGATGCACTTGCCCTCTGTTTCCTCTTCAGAAAAGAGCAAGCCTCCAAGAGACAAGAGACAAACATAACAAAACAAGATACAGTAAGACATGCAAGAAGATCATATGAGAATAGGAAGAAGCAAAGTGCTAGAAAGGCCCACAGAAATCCACAAAGATACTCCCACAACAGACTGCTGGCAATGGTCGAGAGACAGCCCGAACTGACCTACTCTGGTGATGAGATGGCCAAACACCCTAATTGTCGTGCTAGAAACTCCATCCAATGACTGAGGGATCTGGATGCAGAGATCCATGGCTAGGCCCTGGGTGGAGCTCCGGGAGTCCAATTAGTGAGAAAGAGGAGGGTTTATATGAGCGAGAATTGTTGAGACCAAGGTTGGATAAAGCACAAGGACAAATAGCCAAACGAATGGAAACACATGAACTATGAACCAATGGCTGAGGGGTCCCCAACTGGATCAGGCCCTCTGAATGGGTGAGACAGTTGATTGGCTTGATCTGTTTGGGAGGCATCCAGGCAGTGGGACTGGGTCCTGTGCTCATTGCATGAGTTGGCTGTTTGAAACCTGGGGCCTATGCACGGTCGCTTGGCTCAGCCTGGGAGGAGGGGACTAGACCTGCCTGGACTGAGTCTACCAGGTTGATCTCAGTCCTCAGGGGAGGCTTTGCCCTGGAGGTGGTGGGAATAGGGGGTGGGCTGGGGGGAGGTGAAGTGGGTGGGAGGGGGGAGAACAAGGGAATCCGTGGCTGATATGTAGAACTGAACTGCATTGCAAAATAAAAAAAAAATAATAATAATATAAAAAAAGACATGCAAAGGTCCTCGTTTTGTGACTGGACAAGGCAGCTGAACAGGAGGAAAATAGTTCCAAGAACAGACAAAGGAGTCAGAGACACACCTGTTCGAACTTTAAGGATTCCCACAAAAACACAAAGTGAACAGCCATAACATGTACACATTTAAGCAACATGATAATACTTTGAGTAAACGCATTAAAATGGACACAAAAATGAATATTAGTACTCTTAATGCTAAAGTTATTTTTTTATTCAAGTTTATCATTAAAAAAGTGAATCAAGATACTACAAACTTTTTTCCACTGTTTTTACTTTTATTGTCTTTTGTCTTTTTTAATTTTATGTTTTTATTGTTCACTTTTATTTAAAATAGATTATTTTCTCATACAAAGCATCCTGATTACCTCTTTCTCCTCTCTTTATTCCTCCCACCCTCCCACCTCCCATTTACTCTGGATCCACTTTCTTTCTGTTTCTCATTTGAAAAGAAGAGGCTTCTCAGAGATAACAACAAAACATGACAAAGTAAGATATAAGAGAAGCAAAAACCATCACACAGAATTTGGACAACACACCTAATAAAAGGAAAAGAGCCCCAAAAGCAGGCACAAGAATCAGAGACACACTCACTAACACATTCAGGAGTCCCATAAAAATACTAAGGTAATAACTATAATATATAACATTCATGCAGAAGATGAGGTAGAGACTCATGTAGACCCTGTGCTAGGTGCTTCAGTCGCTGTGAGTTCCTGTGAGCTTTGCCTAGCTGATTCATAGGGCCTTGTTCTCCTGGTGTCCTCCAGCCCCTCTGTCTCTTACATTGTTTCTGTCTCATCTTCAGTAAGGTTCCCTGAGCTCTGAGAAGAGGAATCTGATGGACACATCCCATTTAGAGCTGTGTGCTCTAAGGACTCTTTTATGCATAATGTGTGGCTGTGGAGTCTCCACATCTTGGTTTAAAGTTTTTTTTTTTTTAATATAATTTATAGTATGGTAAAAATAATAAATAGGAGCATAGTTAAAAAATAATTAGGAGTATAGTAAATTATGTACATTTTCCTCATATTCAATTTTATATGCTAAATTTTCTCTTTAAATTTGACTTACAGAGAACTTGAATTCAGAGATGCCATGAGAAGTAAAATTTTATGTGGTTTACTGATCACAAGTACCTAGTTATTATTTTAAATAACAATACACTTTCTTTTATCATTAATTGTCTATTGTCAATTAAATATGAATTATCATGCCAGGTTACTGTCTAAATTATGGAAATGAATAATACCTTATAGATCTATTGCTTTTGTTATTATGAAATTTATGAGTAAGTTTCCCATTTTAGATTGAGAAAAAACTATTATGCAAATGGTGACTACCCTTGATCTATATTTAGACTCTGAGACTCAGTTCCAAATGTATTAGCTAAGATTCACTCCTATTCCCTAGCTATTCTGTCAAATACGGATGAGACATTCTATTGATGAAAGAGCAATTGCTTGCTCTCTATTGTACGTGAAAGGTCAAAGCAATTTTATATCTGTTTCTACAAAATATTTTACTTCAAAGAAATCTTCTGATTAATATTTTATCAGAATTGATTTATTCCTTAAATTTTATTTTTTTAAACTCTGCCCTTTCAAGTTTAAGTGGTTCTAAAAAAAACCACATTTTGCATCTTTTCCTGAAATAGCAAAATGTCAGAGGAGGAAAGTGCTTGTCAACAGAGTTGTAAAAGCTGTTCAGTTTGCCACACTTCAGAAGACCATCCCCGCTTACACATGCTGATAAGCTTAGATTTGAGCATGTAAGAACTAATTTCTTAAAGTAAAAACCTCTCTATATAAATTAGCCACATGTAAGGCCTACGACATACTGTATTTTTTTTGTTAAATTTTAGGTTAGTAACAACTTAATTTTGAATATAAATAATTGGTGTGACAAAGTAATGCTGCAATGTAGTGAGTTTCAATGCACATTCTGAAGGTGAATCAGTGAAGTGAAATATGATAAATAAATTATTAAAATGTAATGTCAACTAGTATACAGATAAAAGCATGATAATTATAGTCTTTAAGGTGCTTTTTTATGGGACTTCTGCCAAATGCAATTGTGTCTGCAATGTGGTCCAGGCATGACAAACACAAAATCCATTGAGCACACAGATCTTACTGAATTATACCCAAGTGTTCATATAAATCAATTGCCCTGCATGGATTATTATTTTCTAGAGAGTGTTCTTTTGTTGGTGATGGCACTTTTGAAAGAAGTAGTCTTTGTTGACAATACTTCAAGAATAATTACAATGTTACCAAGAAATATCTCATTTTTTAAAAATCATTTAACTTCTTAAAGATAACCTAAAGCCACACAAATGCATTGATGTTTTATAAAAGGGATTAAAACAAACCATTTCCTCTTGGGTCTATTTGAAAAAGCATAAGACTAAATTTGAGTTCTCCACTTCTCTCTGCGTCTTCCATTTGTCTCTAGTCTGAAGTTATTGGTCTATCTGTAATCTGTTGTGTGTAATGAGCATAGAATCCAACAAACACCTAGAGACTTCCTGTTATATCCACTGACAATGTATCTCTAAACTTTCATCTGAGAAGCTTCCATTTCAGCAGATGGAGACTGTGGTGATATTTTATTTGTGCTGAAATGTGGTGATATTTTATTTGTATGTTAATAAATAAAGTGTGCCTGGAGATCAGAGGTCATAGCCAGCCATAAACAAAAGTTAGGAGATGGTAGCACATGCCCTTAATCTGATCAAATAGCAGGCAGAGTCTCTGTGCTTTCAAGGACACAGCCAAGTGTGATGACACACACCTTTAGTCCTAGTACCAAGCATAGAGACCTGGAGGTCTGTACAAACAGGCAGTGATGAGAAAGTGAGGTGGCTGGGCTAAGAGCCAATGAGAAGGCAGAACAGCAAAGCAATAAAGGCGCAGGTTAGACAGGAAGAATCTAGTTCTCTTGGGAAGCTACAACATTGTGGTGAGCTAAGGTTAGCTGGTGACTCTCACTGTTTCTCTGATCTCTATGGCTTTCACCCCTGAATTTGGCTCTGTGTTTCTTATTTATAAAACTGTTTAGAATTTTGTCTACAAGAAACTAACATAGGACTTAAAACTCATTGAGGTACAGAGAATAAGAAAGTACAGAATTTTTAACTGTAAGTAAAGCATATACAACCAAATCTAGTCTTAAGGCTCTGGGGTTATTTTGGAAGAGGGAGCAAAAAACGTGTGAGAACATGAGCTGATGGATAACTATATGGAAACGGTGTCTTTTGAATGCAGCAGGCCAGCTGCACATATGAACTTACTGTGGTTATGACAGCAGGAATAAAAACAGTACAAGCCCAAGGCAGACAAAATGTCAGCATGGAGAACATATTGGAGTTTTAAACACACAATTCCTCCTCTAGCCAAGGAGTAATGGCATGTGTTAGCTTCTGGGAAAGAATTACTAGTATTAGGCAAGAGTGTATACTCTCTTTAGTTGACTACTTTCCAGTGGAAGCGCATACTTCCAAGAATATTTGGGCAACACAATTTGGTCTTGGAGTGAAGAAAGGGAATAAAGAATATTGTAATTATATGCATAATTTCTAAGTTTATAAAGAGAATAAATGACATAAACTTTAGATAGAGAATGGAGTATATCTGGGATGATATAGAAGAGGATATGATCATATCATGTTGTTCAAAACTATTTTAATAACTTATTTTATCTTTTGAGATTATCATATAATTACAACATTCCCCATCCCTTTTCTCCCTGTGAAACCTGCCATACATATTCATTATTGTCTTTCAAAATCATTGACTACATTTTTGTTAGTTATTGTTACATGCTTATTTTTAACTTGAAACTCAAAAATAACTAAAAAAATAAATTAAATAAAAAAGTAAATAAAATTAAACATGTAAAATAATAAAAAATAAAATACATGTACAATAAAAATATTAAACTATTTAAATCTATATATTAAACATCAAAATCAAGATTACTTTGGCAAGCTTGACATTAGTAATCAGGTTAATATTACCCTAAAAGTAAAATTTTAACAGCCAATTTAGAAAGAGCATCAATCAGCATTTTGTATTTCCACTGCCTATTACACATTTACTACTTCTTTTCTTAAGGTATCAGTCAACCCTCAAAAGCATGAAGTTAAGTCATTTTCTCGAGAACTGTACAGTACAAACCACAATTACCCTTTATGTATTATATTTATCAATTACATTTCTTCTCATACATATATCAAAATAATTTGTTCTAAGTATTTATTTCTTAGTGTTTTGTCTGCATCTATGCCTGTGTGCCTTGTGTCTCTAAAGGCCAGAAGAGGGCATCAGAGACCCTGAGTCTTGAGTTACAAATGGTTGTGAGCCACAATGTAGGTGCTGAGATTTAAAGCCAAATGGTATGGAAAAGCAGTCAGTGCTCTTAGGTGCTGATCTATCTCCCTCATTCTTTAAATAATTTTCTTGATAATATTTTAAAATTTTAATTTTAAGAACATTTAAAATAGTATTCTCCTTAAAAAAGTAAAAATATAAGAAACAGAATATTTATAATAACAAAATCTGAATATTTTAGGTAAAATAAACTGACCCTTTAAAACTCCACTTTACTATACATGCTTGAAGAATATTTGGTGCTATATAACTATATTATTCATCCTTTTACATAAAATGACAAATATTTACTAAGCTTTAATTTCAACATCTGTAATGTTAGCTTGTTTGTATTTTTTAAGTGAAAAGATATTTAATTGCTTATTGTAAAGCATTTTTAAAAACTCTGTAACTAAAACATGAAGCAACAGAAAGGAACACAAAATATTTTTTATATTGCACTTAGAAATTTTTGGTAAAGTTATTGAGATTTAAAAAAATGTAAGGTATATAACTGTCTCAAGCTTTAAATTCTGATCCTTCTAAAAGGCAGTACCAGAATCTAAATTAAACACAAGGTATATGTAACATGGTGAATAGTTATGAATCTTTCTATGAATATGAAGATAGTCTAAATTGAATTAACTATACCTAATTATGTATGATATTTAAGGTAACAGTCCTTCTGCATTGCTCTGTCCTCTGACTCCAAGCAAGTTTTAATTGTCAAAACACAATTACAATATCACACAACATTTTTCCTTTTATGTCTAATTAAAAAGTGAAGTTTTTAACTAACCTAGAAAATCAATATACAATAAGTACAGTAACTATATACAAATATATACAGGTAATAATTACATTAACAATGTCCAGCCTATTTGCATGGCAATTGGGTAAAGTCCTTAAAAAAAAAGTGCAATGATGAAAACTACACAGAGTCTGGATCTTGTATGCTATTGTATTATCTTTGAAATTTTTGGCTGCTAGGACACACTGGATTGTGAGGAGTGCTAGATTAAACCAACCTATATATTTTGAAAACATCTTGACTTCAAAATTTAAGTTAAAAGGTGTATTGCTTTGGGGGAGATTATGCTTTTATTTCCACAGGAAATGAAAGGCTGTGGATTCATTCTGAGTTAAAGAAAATCAGGTTTGATCAAGGAAGACCCCTGAAAATCCTGACTACAAACAAAAAGAAATAAACCTAAAAGAACTACAAGACATGTGATATGTATTTTACCTGCTCAAATATCTAACAAAAAACACCTTTGGCTGACTTATGTACAATGCACAGTCTATATTTGTATTAATGTAGACATGCATGTTACCTTTAAAAGTTTATGTATTTTCAGAGCAAGGGGACCAGACACCAAGGAAAACCAATGGTCCAAGTGATCCAGCATCCAAAACAGCTCCAATGCTGCTGACTGAGATAGTCCAGCCTCACAGAATACTCCAACTGAGACTTCCTTGTTATCCTAATTTTCTCAAATTCTCCAAAAGATAACAGTGCCCACAGACAAAAGGAAGTAGTGTAGAGAACTATGCCCCCCAATCCCAAAATAAATGTTTGTTGTCACTTTTTTTTTTTTTTTAAAGTTGTATTGGTGATTGTCAGGAAACAAAGCTGAACAAAGGATATTAGATTCAAAGATCTCTTTTGGCATAGAAAAAGATGAAATATAGAAATGATTGGATGAAAGTGTAGATTGTTGAATCTACTTTTAAACTAAAAAAAACAACTATTAATCTTAAATATTTTACATTGGTTTGGATTTTGGTTTATTGATTCCAATTTAAAGTTAATTTTGTTATACATGTGTATGTTTCTACTCCAGTTTGGAGTAGTGTGTCTATGCAACTCATTTAAAAGTGTAATGTATAATTAAGAAATACAGATTAATAGTCATATATAATCGTCAAACTTATAGTCATGCTAAGTATGTTTTCAAGGTCATTCACAAATATATTTAGATAGATGGTCTTCAATCACTTCAAAGAGCTATGGAATATAGCATTTAATATGTTTGATAATCTAAGGATTTTCATGACAGTGAGACACGTCCGCTCCTGATAGCACCAATCTATTTCGATGATAGACATGAAAGAAACTCAATATGAAGTTTGTTTTCTTTATGGCAAAAGCTAGCCATGTGGGCAAAGAAAGCGCCCTTGCCTCAATTGCAGACAATGTACTGTCCAAACTGGACCAGTAGAACACAAGAAAGGTGATTGCCAAACTTTGCCAAGACAAAGTAGGGCAGTTCTTCAAAATTCCCTACTTCACAGGAAAGTCTGTCAGATATGCAAGCCCTATAGGTCACAGTTGGATGCCCCAGTGTTACAAAGGAACTGTGCGTGACTGTCCAGGCAGTCTGATGTCCCTGTCATTAGATAATATTTCATCTTTTGGGTGTCTTTGATGGAGTTAAAGACTAAACAGTTAAACTTATAATTTTCCTTAGTTAAAATAGGAAGCAAACTAGGTAAAAACTTTAGACTCACAAGATAAGATAGATAATAGTGTATTTTCTCTAATTTTGTCAAATTCTAATAGTCTGGATATTGTAACTATAATTCTTACTTGATAACTGGTTTTGTTTTATATAATTTTACTGTTAAAGTTTAAAACCTTCCCTTTTAATTAGAAACAAGAGGGGAATGCTGTGGAATATTTCTTCTGTACACTGTGTGAATATATGTCTCTATGACTGGCTTAACAAATATGCTGACTGGCCAATAGCCAAAGAAGATAAAGTTAGGCAGGAAAGTCAAACTGAGAATGTTGGGATAAGGAAGGGTAGAATTAGAGGAATCGCTAGCCAGACAGATTAATGAAATGGATTGAGTTGTAAGAGTTAATTAGTAAAATCTTGAGCTATTGACTGAGCATTTATAATTTATATTACATCTCTGAGTCAGTCATTTGGAAAGCACCTGATGGTTATTTGGGAGCAGGCGGTCAGAAAAGGAAAATTCAATCAACATATTTGAATTTTTGTAATAATGATATGACAGCTCTATAACATCCATACATACACATATATGCACATTCATTGAAGACACTTCTACAATTATGAGAAGTACAAAACAAATCATCAAGTCATTTTGATAAAGTACAAAATTAGGTACATTTAAAATGATGTAAACTGACAACTAATCAGATGAAAAATACATGTAAAAATATTACATTCCAAATTGGTGTTTATTTATTATTTAAATGGCTGTACTCACTTTAGCTAACTTAATTTGTTTAGATGTGAGAATCCTGTCACTCCTTAGTACTGTCCCTTTTCTAACTTGGAATTTTAAAATATGTTAGGCTCCCAAGGAACTGCAAATAGTATGGAGAACTACCTTGTGATTTCCTTTCAATAACTTCAGTGTCTTTCTCAACCTGTCGAAAGCTGACAAAATCAGAACCAAAATGAATCTTCTTCTTCTTCTTCTTCTTCTTCTTCTTCTTCTTCTTCTTCTTCTTCTTCTTCTTCTTCTTCTCCTCCTCCTCCTCCTCCTCCTCCTCCTCCTCCTCCTCCTCCTCTTCCTCTTCCTCCTCCTTGTCTTCCTCCTCCTCCCCCTTCTTCCTTTTCCTCTTTCTCCTCCTTTTCCTCCTCCTCCTCCTTCTCCTCTTCTTCTTCCTCTTCTTCCTCCTCCTTCTCCTTGTAAGGGCAAGTTTCTTCATCATTTTATTTAAAAGACAGTAAATTAAATAAATGCAAATTCTTAACCAGACACACTACTCTGAAAAATTTGCTAAACGCAATAAAATGTATATTGTATGATATTGTAGATTAAGCTAAATTGGGGAAAATACTATCAGTCATTTCAGGTAACAATCTAAAACAACTGCTTCTGTTTGTTACCATCTCACCAATTCATGCCTGAAAATTAAGGAGATTAACCAAAGTTAATTTTCAGAAGATCTCATGAGTAAACTTATGTGACATTAAACACAGTATACAAACAGGAATCATCTGGAGAGTTGGCATCCCAGATGCCATCGAGCAAGGCTTAGCCTGCTGTGTTAACCTCTACTACTGAGTCTGGTTTCCTTACAGTTGAATATACTATCTTTTTACAGTAGGCCACTTCCCAAGTTAGTTCTTTGTTTGTTGTAGTCTGCCACTGAGATGACTGTGTTATATTCTCATTCCCATTCAGAAATCTGCTGTAGTCTCCTCTACAAGAGATTTAAAAAATATCTGATCTAGGTATTTGTTGCTTAATCAAGATATGAAATTTTAACACTCATAATGAATTTACACTGTAAGATTTAATTCCCCTTCATGCCAAGGAGAATATTGGTTTTTAAGAACACTCACAATAATAGTGAGGTTTGTTTTTGTTTTGTTTTTTGAGACAGGGTTTCTCTGTGTGTAGCTCTAGCTGTCCTGGAACTCGATCTGTGGACCAAGCTGGTCTTGAACTCACAGAGATCTGCCTGCTTCTGCCTTCCAAATGTTGGAACTAAAGGTGCACCATATGGGGATAGGGAGACCCTGGTGCCAGTGAAATTCCCAGGAAACCACAAGAATGACTCCGGCTAAGACTCCTAGCAATAGTGGAGAGGGTGCCCATACTGGCCTTCCCCTGGAATCAGATTAGTGACTATCCTAATTGACATCAAAGAGCCTTCATCCTATAACTGATGGAAACAAAAGCAGAGAGCCACAGACAAGCATAGGGCCGAGCTCTGGGAGTCTAGTTGAAGAGAGGGTGAAGGGGCTATATGAGCCAGGGGGCATTCAGATCATGATGAGAAAACCCATAGAGACAACTGACCTGAGCTTATTGAAGCTCAAGCTGGACAGACAACTAGGGAGCCCACATGGGACTGACCTAGGCCTTCTGAATCTGGGTGATAGTTGTGTAAATTGGTCTTTTGTAGGACCCATAGTAGTGGGACAAGGACTTGTCCCTGATGCATGAGCTGGGTCTTTAGAACCTATTCCCTATGGTGGGATGCCTTGTTCAGTCTTGATGCAGTGGGGAGGAGCTTGTTCCTGCTGCAACTTGATATGTCAGGCTTTGTTGATTCCCAAGGGACACTTTACCTCATCTGAATGGAGAGGGAGGAGGAGTGGATGGGGTGGGTATAAGGGAGGTGGGAGTGGGAACAGGAAGAGAGAAGGGGGGAAGCTGTGGTTGGTATATTAAATAAATTAATCAAAAAAAAGTGAGATTTTATCTAGGCATTTCTTCAATAAAAATAAACACAATTCTAAATATATTTTCCTCAATTACTTGTATAATATCAATAATCTGTTAACCTTGGCAAAGAATTAATGACTAAGTCTAGTTATATAGCTATTAATCTTTTAAATTAATTATTTTCTCTTACTTTTTAATTAAAAACAGTTATGGCAGATGATCTATTTGTAGATAGTGTGTGACATTTGGATTATAAAGCTAAATAAGGCAATACTAGTACCTGGCAGAAACTTCTAATTAAACAAAATGAATATGTCTCAAGGATAAATATTTTGTCATTACTAGAAACCATATTGAAATATCACAGATAATGGAAATCATAATGCCATCTCAGATGAAAAATATATACAATACTTTGATAAAAAGAACACCTTCCATGACTATATTCTTATGCAATTTAATAGCATTTATAGTAATGCCTTTATCACCGTTTTTATTAAAATATTAATACTTTAACCTTTCCAAAAGATTTAATGTCCATGTGTTAATATCATAAAATATATATGTTGAGATTTTGGTTAATATAAAATTGAATTTCTAAAAATAACAAATAATCAAAATAAGGATATTTCTGATAATGCTAACATTTAAACAATACAATGTTTCAGACAATCTAGGACTGTTTTTACCAACTGAATCATGTTCTATTTTTTCTCATACTGTATTTTTTTAAAAGGAATGAATATGCCCCATATGCTCTCCTCTCCATGCCACTCATTTTGTGTGGATTTGAGTTATTTGTTCTTCTTCACCTTTGTCCAGTGTTTCTAGCATATGGAAGACCTGCTTTTAGATTCTGTTCATATAAGTTAAAACTAGATGATACCGACCTTCCCTATTTTATTTTAATTTAACATTTTCCCTTCCCTTTCCTCCTCTACTCCTCTAAACCCTCCCATATACTCCTCTTTGATCCCTTTCAAATTCATGTCCTCTTCTTTTTCATTAATTGTTGTTACATGCATATATATATATAAATATATATATATGTGCATATATATATATATATATATATATATATATATATATATATTCCTAAATATAACCTGCTCAGAACAGAAGATGACTTCAGTTGTTTACTCAGTTCTGTATTTGTGAGTGTATTTCCTCAATTTATATCTTAATCCTTATTACCATTAAATAGACTCACCTGTATAGCTGAAGTTTTTCTGTCTCCTGCCCGGTCCACAGCTGCTCAGACCCAAGTAAACACAGAGAGGCTTATATCAATTAAAACTGCTTGGCCATTAGCTCAGGCTTCCTACTGACTAGCTCTTACACTTAAACTCAGCCTATTTCTATTAATCTATATGTCGCCATGTGTTCTGTGTCTTTACCTGTGTGCCATTACATGCTGCTCCCTGAATGACAGACTGATGTCTCCTACCTCAGCCTTTCTCTTCCCAGAATTCTCCTTGTCTGCTTATCCCATCTGTACTTCCTGTCTGGCTACTGGCCTATCAGCATTTTATTTACCAACCAATCAGAGCAACACATATTCACAGATACAGAATATACCACAGCACTTCCCCTTTTCTGTCTAATCAAAAAGGAAGGCTTTAACTTTCACACAGTAAAATTACATAAAACAAAAGTTATCAAGCAAAAATTACAGTTACAATATCTAGTCTATTTGTATTTGGCAAATTCAAAGAAAATATTCTATTTATCTTATATTTGTGAGTCTAAGGTTTCATAGCTAACTTATCTTTTATCATAAATAAGGAAAGCCATAATTATAACTATCTAGTCTTCAACTACATCAAAGACCTCAGAAGGATATAATATTACCTACATAAACAGGAAATGCATTGTAAACAACTTCCAAAAATCTAGAATGACAGAGACAGCTGGCTGCCTGGACAGTCACCCAAAGTTCTGCAATGTTGGGCCATCTATTCTTTAGCCTACAGGCCTAGAGTCTATCATTCACTTTTCTCTGTGTTCTGTAGAATGTCTGGTAGTATCTTCTGTGAAGCATGAACCTGAAGGACCATCTCACCTTGAAAAGTTCAGTGGTAACTTTCATAGGAGTCCTGCATGTCCAGTCAATACAAAATTTTGCCAAGCAGTCCAGGCAAGAATAGTTTCTTGCCCAAATGGCTATTTTTGCCAAGAAGAAGATAAACTCCATATGGAATGTCTTTGATGCCCATCTTTCTCTTTGAAGTCAATTGTTGCTGCCAGGGGCAGATATGTCTCATTGTCCAGAAAGTCTAAGTATTCACTCTACATACCACCCACAGATCCTCCCTCCTCCTTCCTCCCATCTCCCAACTCTCCCTCCCATGCCACCCCACATCCCCACATCCCCACATCCCCCAAATCAAGGTCTCCCATGGCAAGTCACCAGAGCCTGGCACACTGAGCCCAGGCAGGTCCAAGCCCCTTCCCACTGTACCAAGGCTACACAAGGCACCACACCACAGGCATCAGAATCCCAAAAGCCTGCCCATGCACCAGGGACAGATCTCGATCCCCCTGCCTGGGTGCTCCCCAAACAGTTCGAGCGAATCAACCATCTTCCGTATCCAGAGGGCCTAGGCCAGTCCTGTGGGGGCTTCTAAGAAATGAAAAAAAAAAAAAAAGAATTTCAGTATTTAAATGCAAAAATAAGTATGTAGAAAGGAGGTAAATTATGATCAAGCTGTTTGGAAGATACAGGAAAGTTTATTGTATATAAGTTTGAAATGAGAAATCAAAAGAATGAAAGTAGTACTTAAAATTTTTATTAACTCTTTGTCCTCAAATGTAACTATGCATTGTCTTTATATGTAGGCTAATTTTTAAAAGTTTGTTATAAGTGTCTGTGTGTGTGTGTGTGTGTGTGTATGGGTGTGTGTGGGTGTGTGTACACATGTGCAAATGTGCACACATGAATTTCAGTGCAGATGCCAGCAAAAGCTAGGAGATAGTGTCAGGTCCCCTCAAGCTAGAGTTAGGGGAGTTTATGAACTGTCTCATATCAGTACTGGGAACTGAACTGTGGTCTTCGGCAAGAGCAGTGACTTCTCTGGAATAATGAGCCAGCTCTTCATGCTCAACTTTTAAAACTCAAAATATGGATTATAAATTTGAATATTTGGGGCAATTTTCTTTGCAAGGAGGGAGTAAAAGTACTTCCAGTGGCCATGTCCATGACTTTACTGACGATAAATGATATGTGCTAAACTATGTTGCAGCAAAATGTATTCGAGAAGGCTTGACCTCTGGTATGACAATATTGAAGACATTCTTATAGTCTGATGTTAAATTTAAATAAAGATATAGGATATGAAGCCAATCTACTAGAAAGACCACAAGAACTCAAGTGGGAAAGAACTTCTCTTCAATGTAAAAGGGATTATGGCCACTGTTGAATTGTAATTTAAGAATTCTTTTTCAGTATGTTTGAAAATATGTTTTTGTTTTGAGACAAATAGCTTAGGATATTGTGAAGAAATCATAAATATCTCAATAAATGGAGACTCACACAATAGATAAATATCAGTACACTAAGAACATAAACTATAATAGAAACAGTCTCTTTAATATCTGCTAATGGATTATACCAACTATTTCTGAGCATTATACATTAATATTTTTATCTTAGCTATCATATTTCCATTAAAAACATCTACCTTACTTTATAGAAAAATTTTTACTCCATGTTCTATTGTTAAGAATCATTTTGTGATATTTCTGTAACACTAAGTGATACATATCCTGATTTCAGAGTAATGTATTACACAGGATGGATAATGTGCTCTTAAAACAGCAGCTTTATATTTTAATTCCTGATCCACCATTATAAAATTTGTGAGCCTTGAGAAACATTAAAAAAATCTACTTATAAGGATATGTGCTCTTATTTAATATCAATTTGTTGGCTTTCATATATCAGATGATATCCAAATCTAAAATTATATAATGGAGCATATATCCCTGAACATTTCTATTTAGGAATCTTTTACATTTCTGCCAATATAACATTCTGTTCTGTTTTTCTTTTCAGCTTCCATGGTTAAGTTTTAGTTAAGTATAGATAGACATTTCAGAACATATGGCATTTCAACAAGCTGAATGTCACAATTAGCTAATCTTTAAACAAGGAAATTGATTTGCTATGTGCTCCTTAAGTATTATAAAAGTAACTGTGGTCCAATTTTGGATAAAAATCCTTACTCTTACTGAGTAAATTTCCTATAGGTATTCAGAGTCCTAGGTAGATTTCTCTTGTAGTTTCTTATGTCCAACAACAGAAGTTATAAAGATTTTCATAACAGGCACAGTGGGAAGCAGTCCTCCCCATGTTAGGTTCTGTGTGGGTACAGTACAGGAATCAGAACAGTTCCTTCCACATGGTCAGCATGTAGACACTTATATCTCTTACCTATAGCTTTCATTTCTCATAATATCAGATCTTGGGCAGAGGTCTTCATATTTCTGTACAGAGAGTTACTTCTGAAGTAGAGTATAGGAAAAAAGGAAGAGAAATTTGAAAATACACTGGCTTTTTAAATTATGACCTTACCTCTACTACATTTTTCATTCCATCCTGGACCATTGTTCTTCTGAAACATTAACATGATTCCTATGTCTGTTAATCCAGCAGAACACCCATTGATGTGCTTTTCCATTAGAAAATAATTGGCAAAATCATGATCTTCCCCAGCTTTAAAAATTACTATTCTATCTTCATTGCTCACTTTGTGATTAATTCTTTTCTTTGTTTGAATGTATTAATTGGCTAATCGGACACATGCTCACTAATTTTCCACCCCTCTCACCTCTTCCCTTTCTCTCACTCTGGCTCAGATAAGATCTTCATAGCCCGACAAGATGGAATGAGTTTATGACTTGATGACTTGTTTAAACATCATTTTCTAGTTTAACCAAGGATGCTTTGGAATCACTAAATATTAGTTTGTCAGTTTCTTACTCTTTTGTTTTATATATATATATATTATATATGGTCGAGGTCAGCCTAGGCTACAGAATGAGTTCCAGGAAAGGTGTAAAGCTACACAGAGAAACCCTGTCTCAAAAAAAAAAAAAAAAAAAAAAAAAACCCAAGAAGAAGAAGAAGAAGAAGAAGAAGAAAAGTATATGTGGTAAATTTATTCTTGAAACCTAGAAAACAAATATCTTAAATACTGGTATGATTTTTACATATCATAGGGCAGTAGTAGCAAAATTTGAAATTATCTAATAAATGATAAACATATAAATAACATTCCTCTGTGGAAAAGATGGACTTTCCTGCCTGCAACATTTCTAGGAAGCCCACTGCCTCATAAAATTATCAGCAATAAATATTCTTATGCTATACAAATACTATTTACCTTCATAAAACAATGCCTACTATTGAAATTCGGTTTTATTTACCCCCAAAAAAATAAATCTATACATAATCAATAAGGATAACTTTCCAAAATATTTTATGCACCCCTGTGTTTTCTCTATGTTTCTATTTGTTAAACATGTATAGACTGAAGAATACATTAAGGATATGAATGTAGATTTGGGCATTTGGTTCACACAGTAAAAATTTTTAAAAAAGGAACCTAACAGACTGAGACATAGAAATAAAAGTCAAAAGCATTTAAATGTGAGTAGATATGCATACCAGAATTTATAGTTTGCATATTTGAGTTTTTATGAGTATAGATCATTAATAGCACCTCAAATTTCTTTCAAACATTATGTATATTTTGTATGCATTGAACTCTTTGTAACACATAAAGCGTTTTTATTGAAACAATTTAAGCAATTTCTTATTGACAATTAAAAATCAAAACTAAGTGCCCCATAGTCAAGGGTATAGACAAAAAGAATTCCATTAGTGTTCATATATGATGTCAGAGAGCCTACATTGTAAAACAAAGTATGTTAGTAAATATAAAATTCATATTGCAGTTGTATGTCCTATAGTTCCAGTTTCATAGAGATCTGAACCAGAGGACTCAGATATGCAAACTATAAATTCTGGTATGCATATCTACTCACATTTTAATGCTTTTGACTTTTATTTCTATGTCTCAGTCTGTTAGCCCTCTCATAATCAGAAATGCTGAGTTAACTATGATGTAGCCATTTGTATCAATTCAAGAAATACATTAAAACATTTCAGTGTCATGAGTGACACAGATTTGCTTGTAGCTGGAAGTTTTTCTGTGTCCTGCCCAACCGTGTGGACCCTCAGCTGCTTATAAAATAATCACTTAGAAGCTTATATTGATTATAACTGCTTGACCATTAGCTCAGGCTTATTATTGACTAGCTCTTACACTTAAATTACCCCATAATTCTTATTTATGTTTAGCCACTTGGCTTGGTACCTTTTCTCAATTCTGCCTTGTCATCTTGCTTCCTCTGTGTCTGGCTGTGACTCCTGACTCAGCCTTCCTCTTCTCAACATTCTCCTTGGCTACTAGCTCTGCCTATACTTCCTGCCTGGCTATTGGCCAATCAGCATTTTCTTTATCAACCAATCAGAGCAACACATATTCACAACATACAGAAAGACATCCCACAGCACTTCATTCCCCCATCATTTGCTTGTTAAACCATATAATCCTGGAAAATCTGAAATATGTTAGGCAATATTTAGAAAAAAATATTGATTTTACCATCTATAAGATATCTTTTGTAAGACCCAGGCATATTTAGTAATCATGTATACCCTATAGAAATACGTTACTATTTCACCAGAAAGGCTAAAAAAAATTCCTTTATTTAAATGGAATGATATAGAATGTCTTTCTGTTGCTCTGAATGTGTATTGCTCACGTTGGTTAATAAATAAAGCTGTTTTAGCCTATGGCAAAGCAGGATGGAGCCAGGACGCAAACAGAAGCAGAGATACAGCAAGAGGAAGGATAGAAACAGAAGCAGAGATACGACAAGAGGAAGGATAGAGTTGGGGAGACGCCATCCACCTGCCCAGGGAGGAAGATGCCAGCAGACCAATAATGCCTCAGCCACATGGCAAAATGTAGATCAATAGAACTAGGTTAATTTAAATCTAAGAGCTAGGCAATAATATGCTTGAGCTATTGACCAAACAATTATACTTAATATTAAGCCTCTGAATGATCATTGTATAAGTGCCTTCAGGACCAGGCAGGACTCAGAAAAGCCTTTGGCTACAATGGGACAATACAAAAATAAATTAAAGTTTACTTAATAGAGGATTATAAAACAGAAAAACAGTACACTACAGGCTCACAGAAATGCACCCTCAGCTATTGAAAACTGAGTGAATACAGATGAATCACACATAGTAAAAATTAAAATAAAAGTAGTAACCTAACAGACTGAGACACAGAAATAAAAGTCAAAGGCATTTAAATGTCAGTAGATATACATATCAGAATTTGTAGCTTGCATATCTGAATCCTCTGGTTCAGGAAATAAGAACTTGCTATTGAAAAGATATAGAGCTGGTGTACAGACAACTATACTTCCCTAATTTTTTTATTGAATAGAACTCCCTATAACATAGTGTTAGTGGATATCATGTTTATGTTTCTTCAAGTAGGAAATGTCATTGAAAATAAACGTTTAACATTGTTTGGGCTATTTATATTGTTTGCATGGTTGTTCAGAATAAAGAAGACTATTTTATCAAAACTAAGCACTTACTGTAATTGTTTCTCAAATTGTTCTTTATTAGTTCTTTTTCTCTTCACTTCCATGAGAATTTTCTTTTCTTACTCTGTCATTGTATTGAAAAATATTTTATCATTTTACAAATGACAATCAGATATCTGAATATAAATAATTATAGAATAGTTTTAGTTTCTCTGCTTTACAAAGATGTAGATGTAACCAACTGTATTATTAAATAAGAAACACAGAACCAATGCAAAGGAGAAAGCCAAGAGGTCAGAGCTAAGAGCTAAAACCTTACCCTTCCTCCTGTGGTGGTCCTACCTCTCCGAAAGAGAGCTACTTCCTGTGTTAAAGTCTTTATATAGACTTTTTGTTCTGCCTTCTCATTGGTTGTAAACCCAACCACATGACTGCCTCGTCACTGCCTGTCTGTACAGACCTCCAGGTCTTCTATGGTTGGTATTGAGATTAAAGGCGTTTGTATCCAATGCTGGCTGTATCCCTTTACACACAGAGACTTACCTAGCTCTGCCTACCAAGTGCTAGGATTAAAGGTGTGTGCCACCACCACCTGGCTTTCCTATGGCTTGCTAATAGCTCTGACCCCCAGGCAACTTTATTTATTAACATACAAATAACATTTTAGGACAAATAAAATATCACCATATAAAGGTCTCAACCATATATCCTCAGAATAATATTTTGAATCTTGGTAACATCATGCAACTAGTGAGGTTTATGAAATTGAATACTATTAATAATTCTGACCCTTAGTTATATTCCCTATATCATGAATATTCTACAAGTGCCTGGAGCTGTTAACACATATATCTAAACTGTAATCTTTAGCAAATTCCCAATGTTTTTAGCTTGCCAGTAGCTTTAGAAAGTAGGCTAACAAAGACAGAAAACTCTCTAATTAGAAGTGTGAATGTAAATTATGTCATATATTTCTCTCTTTAGTATTGACTAAAACTCCTCTTTGATCAAAGCCCCCAAAACCACTAATGTGCTTGCTCCCTTTTCATATAATAATGGGAATGTGTATTCATTTTTCTCTTTTAAGTATTTATTATTACTATTAATGTTTGATCTCTTGAAACATCCAAGGCTGGAAGAATAATGATCCATGTGAGACAGAAGGACATTTAGTTCATCACAACTCAGTAGTCAGAGTTGGTTCAAACTTCTACAGTCTGACACTAAGGAGTTTATTTTAGGCATATTTAAGTACAGTATAATCTTTGAAAAGACTTTCCTGGTGTTATATAACCCTGTGTTCTGTGTAAGGAATGATGACACTAGAAGTCTACATTTCACTTTTTTCCATGAAGGTGTGTTCTATAGATAGGCTGGCTACATGTGTTGTCTTAAGGGCCTTGGGAGGATTGAGTGTGTTTGCTTAGTGATATAGACAGTAGTAGAGGTCATCTGGGCTATTAGTCACTTATGGTCCTGGTTGTGGAAGCTTCAGTGGGTACATGACCATACAGAGAATACAACTGTTTCCTAGACTATTAGGTATTTCTGGTCCTGGTTGTGGAATCTTGGGAGAGTGAGGTATAGCCTGGCTCACTATAGTGTAGGCTATACCTACAGATAATGCAAAAATCACCATTATAATAATAAGGGAATTAGCCAATTCCCTTACCAACTCTCGGGAAAAAAAAAACAAAACAAAAAAACAAAAAAAACCAGGCTTATTTATTTTCCTAAGTGGAAGCAATAAGACTAGAATCTGATGTGGTATTTAAATCTGAAACTTAGCCCAATTTTCTCGGTTGTTTTCTGGTGGAATCCTTTCCCAAAGAGTCAGGATTATGTTCAAGTAGGTTCGAGAGTGGCTACTTTTCTGCTTTTACTGCACTACTCCCTGAGATGTGTTCTCTGTATCTTTCTTTAGAATCTGGTGAGGGATCTGGAGGAAAAGCCTAAACCTGTGTGGGGAATCCCCAAAATACAACTCACCAGGGTTTTTCAGTCTCAAGTCTATACTCTGCTTTTAGCATTTTGTTAAATATGCTGTTTAAGAATTCTTGCCAGCTTATGGCATATGGTAACTTTTGCTCTGCGCAAGATTATCTTAGCTATGATTGCTTAGGTATTCTTAACTCTTCAGTGTTTATGCTGTTGATTTGCCCTGAATCTTAATTTCCCATAAATTCTGTAAACCTTGTTTATGTTTGCTTTTTTAAGTAGCCACTACTAATACTACGAAGAAAAAAGTAGGGAGCTAGTCTATTTTTTTTCAATCAAAATAAAAGTAGTAATTTTGTGAGTGACAGTTGAGAACACACTTAGAATATGTTCTTAAAAATCTAAATATGGTTAAATCCATACTATTATTTCTATATTTACAATAAATACAAAATAGTCTCTTGAATGGAGAGTTGGCTTAGTAGTTAAAGTACTTGTGTGTCAATCATTGGAGCCTGAGTTAAATTATCTAGAAACCTATAAAGTCAGGCTTAGTAGTAATAGAAGATAGAAGACTCACAGGAGCTTGCTGGACAAGCATGCATAGTTCATCAGCAAACTTCAGGTTCATAGAAAAATCTAAAAAATAAGAGGAGAGTGGTCAGAAAATGGAACCATTCCGAACTTGACATGGCCATATTCTTAAGCATTGTCTTAGGTAGAGTTATTATTTTTGTGATGAAACATCATGACCAAAGCAACTTGGAGGGGAAAGGGTTTATTCAGCTTATGCTTACCGCATCTTAGTTCATCATCAAAGGTAGTCAGAGCAGGAACTCAAGCAGAACAGGAACCTGGAGGCAGCAGTAATACAGAGGTGATGGAAGAGTGTTGCTTATGACTTGCCCCCCATGGCTTGCTCAGCCTGCTTTCTTATTGAACCCAGGACCACCAGCCCAGGGGTGGCACCACCCACAATGGGCTGGATCCTCCCATGTCAGTAACTAATTAAGAAAATGTCCTCAGGTTTATCTACAGCCTAGATAATGGAAACATTTCCTTAATTAATGTTCTTTGTCTCAAATGACTTTAATTTGTGTATAAGTTGACATAAAACTATCCACACAAGCATAAAGCTGTGGAAAATGCAGAAGTGTTGTATAAAAATTACATAAGTCTTTGCTGAATTAATTATAAATATCTTCATAATTATTTAATGTTTCATTTTTATGTTTTAATTAGTACACTGCTTCAGACACTGAATTTTATTTAAATACAAAACTTATCCCTATTTTTTCATCAGAATAATTTACTTCAATCCAATATTTTAATGTGTAAAAATTACTTCTTTCTCATATAAATCTTGTGATAGGAAATCGTAGAGAAAGCCAGTATGTTGAAGCTACCCAGGATGTAGGACCCAAGTCCTTTTCATTTCTCTTTTATGTTTATCTTTTATGGTTTCCCTCTCCTGGTAAAAAAAATAGTTAGTTCAGATCTCAACATCACATCAACTGGAACTGAAAAGATTGGGCACAAAATCACATTCCTGGCTCTGGAGCTTTGTCACAATCAATAGCTGCTAGGAGAGAAAGAATATCTTATTTAAAGGTGTGGCCCCTTTTAGATCAGTAACACTCCAATGGATTGGCCCCATTCATAATGGCATGGGTAGCAAAAATTGAAACTGATAGGTGTGAAAAAGCAAAAGATCAAAATGCTGGCTGAGTTGGAAAAAAGGAGATAGATCAGAGGATTTCAGGACTGGGGTGAATATGATCAGAGCACTTTGTAAAAAAAATTCAAAGAAAAAATAAAAATAATGTAAATTAAAAATAACTTAAGGATCTAAGAAAACAACAAGTAGAATTTTTGGACAAATTGCTGCATTTTTAGTCATAAAATTAAGTATTTAAAGTGTACATTATTTTGTCTACATAAATAAAGAATAATTTCTAAGTTGTTCATTGATATCAAATCTTGATATCAATATCATATCATTGACTCATTCAGGACAAAAAATTTAAAAAAATATATAGGAAAAATAGCTTTTACTCATCATGTTCTTTATATTAATGACAAAGAAGTCAGTGAATATTGAAAAACACACACACACATACATATATGTGATCTTAGATGTACTTCTAGATTTTTAATCAATTCTTATTTTTAACAGTATATTTACCATTTTTAATTGTGACTCATGTAACAAACACATATAGTTGGGAGGCAGCATGGAGAAATCTCAAGGCTTTAAGACATATGCGGTCCTTGGTGTGACTCCAGGGAACTGTGGCTCTCATACAGCACTGGAAAGCCCAGAGTCAATCCCCTCTGTATAGGTAACTGGAATTGCTGAAATTTTTTTTAAAAATGTAGATTTTTTTAAAGTACTGAATTTGGAATCATATGTTACACAACAATTGAAAAAAAGTAAGAAGCAAATGGATTTATTAAATGATGATAAACTGTGAGAGAACAACACAAAAAATGAATCGCACAAATAATATCAAAAAACATGAAGTTAAATTAGATATTTGTAATTTTTGCTTCTTCAATGTGATATAAGCTCTGGTAGGAATTATTCAGGCATGTTACAAATTTGAAAAGATTTATTGTAAAATATCATTGTTTTTATCAGTAATCCAGAACCAATTTTTTTTAACTCACATTTCAGTAATCTGATTAAATATATTTAGAGTCCATAATCTTGTTTAATGCCACTGTTACATATACCTAACCTCTTTGTCATAAAAATGTTTACTTGTCCTGTGTCAATCATGATATACAATACGCCAGCCACTATATTCCAGCAATTAATTAGACTATTTGAGCTCAGAGAACTTTACCATAATGTTATTTTATGTTTAACTTACATTTTAAAGTTAAAGAAAACATCTTAGGATATATTAAAATCAATAAATAATCAACTTATCATTTTAGTTTGTTTTTCTGCTTTTACAATCTTTATTATCTTTTAGGAGCATGTTCATGTTTTTCTCAGTCATTGTCTTCAGTTGAAAATTGAAATAAAATAAAATGGGTGTTGTGGAAGTGACTAAGAAATAGAGATACTTAAACTGAAAATGAGAATTTAATAAACTACAATACTGGCTGGAAGTGAGGAATCTAAATTTCTGACTCGGGCCACTGTTTTAGAAGTTGAGTTGTAGCATCTCAATGTGCTCATATCACTTGGTCTCCTGTGAAGTACTTAGATTGTTTAGTTCCACTGCATCTCATCTTATTACAGTGTATGCATTGAGAAAAGGTTTAATCATTAAACAAATTGAAATTGTAGAAAGCATGTTTACATACATCTATTTAGTGTGTGTGTTTATGTGTGTGTATGTGTGTGTAATACATGTATTATGAGTTTATACATAACATATGTATAAATATGTGCACCATGTGCAGGTAAGAACCCAAGGAGGTCAAAATATAGTGACTTTAGGTTAAATTAAAATACAAACCAAGACCTAAGTTGTTAAAATCCTGAAGAGTTTGGCTCTTAAATATTTTGGCACACACATAATAATAAATAAAAAATAAAAATAAATCTCTAAAGAAAAACCCAAATGAGATGTATTTCTAAAGGACACATATCTCATAAAAGAAATATAATCCAAAGGATCCAGGTTTTCCAAACTCAAAATTTTCTTGTCAAAAAGTAGCTCTATAAAAGTAAATTTATTTTTAAATATGTGTCAGGAATAATTGAAAGTTGTTGGCAAATCAATTAATTCATGACATTTCCTAGATATTCTCTGATAATTTGCATTTTAAATACAATCTTTAATTTCTTGCCCATTTTGTCAGTCTTTATCCATTTCAATGGCACCAAAATTTTTAAGGTTGTTATGATTTTTTTAAAAAGCAAAACCACTTCACAAAATCCACCCAGAAAATGAATGTCACATCTCTCACTCTGGTGTTTTATCCATATATAATGCCAAAAGGGAAATGAGGCATCATAGGTAAACATACTTTCATTGACTTGCATAGTTCACTGCCACTCCTGCTGTTCTAGTCAAGCATAGATACTGTATTCAAGCTTGGAAGCTCAAGGCAGCCCCTTAAATACATAAATCAAACACTTTCCTGCATAATCTCTGTTCCTTCCATTTACACAGGGGACTTTCAAATATGTGCACATTTTTTCTCTCTTTCTCTGTAGCTAAACTAATATCAAGATTATCCAATCTCCTCATTGCCTGTGTGCCTCTGCAGGTATCTTATCAACTAATATAAGCTTTGCATTGGATTTGTTGAACTTCCAGTGAATCTAATGATCTTTTCAGTCAACACTGGAAGCAAATAAAAGACAAACAGTTCTGTAAAAATATAACAACACATAATCCTTTTCTTTTCACAAAGTAGTTTTCAAAATGACCCTTTTCAACGTGTTCTTGAACCAAGAAAATTTTTTTCTCTGTTCAAAGACAGCCAAAGAAGCCAACATTATTATTTGGTTGCTATTATTCTGTTATTTGCATTATCTGCTAAATTCTAGATTTACAATCTTAACTTTAAGGGTATCATGATTGTTCAGAACTATATAGACTATACAAAATGATTTTACATTAAAAATACAATTGAGCACAACTATTTTTGGTGAAAAATAATTTGAAGTGTTTACTGTCATTAGTATGTACAGTGGCCACCTCCCAGATTGTGAGTGAAAATATTGTAACATTTCTCAAGTCATGTTTTATACAACATTAATGTTCAGAAGATATTAATAAATTTACTAAGATGTAATCTTATTAAACTGGATATGCTTATAAAACAGATTTTAGAAAGTAATAATGTTGGTATACAACTTTCTGAACCTCTAATATGGCTGTAAACATTGTGAATACAACAAATTTGTGTTTTATTCAGCGAAATAGTAGAATTAAACTTACCATTGTTGTACCCATTTGACAAAACCCCCAGAAACCATCAAGGAGCTGGTTTCTGATGCAAGCACATAAGGGTCCTTTTATTCAGGTTCAACCTGGGCCACTGCAGGGCAGATGGAAGTAAATGTGGTAGTGGCCAAGAGCCCAGGTGTAGAGAGTTTTTATAGGAAAAAAACCACAAGCCAGGAATCACATGCTTGGGACTGGGTAGAAGGGAAAAGGGGCAAGGTGATTTTTTGAAACTATTGGTCTAGACTTTGGACGGGAAACCACATTTGAAACCATTCGGTTAGACTTTGGCGGGGAACCACAACCTGCTAAGATTATCTGTGTGAAACCTCAGTAAAAATCCCCCATTCTATCCCCTACAGACAAAGAGTAGCTTAAACCAGGATTCCTAAGTATAGATAAGAACTCAGACCCCTTTCAAGTTGCCAGGTGGTGATATCAGCTACAGGTACTTAAAAACACAGGGTCAGGGTATTGGACCATCTGGTAGGGGCTAATTGGTCATAAAACATCCCAAACATCCCAAACCCTGGAGACAACTTGTAAAACTCCTAAGCACGATTGCTGAACAAACAGGAGATAAAAATAACATGAAAGACTAAAAAGAGGAAACTGATACGAATCAAAGGAAGGGAGGTAGGTTGTGGGAAATGAATTATGTTTGTCTGTGCCTTTAAGAACTAGCCTCACAAAGAAAGGGCAAGCTCCTCCTGGCCTCACTGCTATGAGTGAGTGCTTTGGATTTAGCTTCCCTGCCCTGGGCTTGTAAACAGAATAAACCTTGCTTTTGCATTCTGTACCTATAGTCTCCCATGACCTCTTTGGGGACGCGATCTGGGCACAACAATCTGGACTACTCAGAAGGATTATCTAGATATTTCCAAGGGCCATAAACCACAGATAGGATGTCTGCCGAAGGATACTGCTCTGTAACCATTTGAGTTGTCATGGCACATTCCTGAGGTCCTTCCTAGAACTGAGTACAACAGGTGGCCTGAGATGGTGGCCCTTTCCCTAAGATTGAGCCTGTAAAGTTAAGTCTAGACTTTCACACTGTGAATAAGGAAGATTCCCTCAACTCTCCCTTCTGCTGTAGAGAAACTGTAGTACCCTCGAGTTTTTACATGAAATAGTTTAGAGAACTGTGGTGTGATACAACTCTTCTACTGCATAATTTGTATCTGTTTTCTGCTATTCAGAATATTTTAATATTCAACATAGAAGTGTTACTAATAATACAATGATAATTATGGCACATGATTATAATGTAAATAGTATGTACACTGTCTCATTTATCTAGTTTTTTCTCTAATTTTTATCCATAGTGTTTTAATTTTGTGATAGCTTTGTCTTGAGGACTGCAAACATATATTATAGAGATTCAGCTGTGTATTAAAGCTAAACTTTGACTGACCAAGGGTCTGTCAAAAGGCAAAGCCATTTACTATGAATATTTGGTGTTATTCAGCCTGTAATATTCCAGCTGTCTTCTGCTATGAAATCCTTGCATGCCCAGACCAAATGGCAAACAGTTCAGCTCTGTAGACCTGCTGAACTACTAAGTTACAAACTCCTCTGCTGAGCTTAGAAGACAAGCTGGGGGAGACTCATAGCTTTATTTCTTGTGCTAATGAAGCTCAGACAATCCTCTCTTGTTGAGGAGGCTCAGTGGTTCTCCAGAGCAATTGACTGAGAACAAAAGAGGTTTTTTACATATCAAGGTGGGAAGTAAAACAACATTTCTGAGGAGGCAAAGAACCATGTGCCCAGGTAAAGAAAGGGCAGGGATTTTCTGTGGAAATGGACAGAATCGGATGGCTAGAGAGAAGAGAGGAAGGCAGAGGTTCTGTAGAGGGTAAGCAGATCTCCAGTAGAGTTTTCTGAGTGCCAGGAATAGAGAGTAGCAGAGATGGAGAAAGAGGATACAGAGGACAAAGATGAGGATAGAAGCATAGGAGTTTAGTCCTTAGCAGGGCTATGAGATAGGGAACTGGATGGAACTGAAGCTATGGAAACAGGATTTCATCCCAGAGAAATAAAGTAGATGGATAAAGAGCTTGGTGTGCCTAGAGTTATTCCTGCCTTGAGTGCCTAATGGAGCTATAGCTGAATTGATAGAATTTTGTCTTAGAGGAGTAAAGTTAACAGACATTAGAACGTAGTAGACTTAGATTTTTTTCCCTCAGATATCCCATGCCCGATGTAGCTAAACCCCTGATTCCATGGGTATTCCATACCTTTGAGTATTTAAATATTCTATAAGCTCATTAAATAGAAATGTATTAATAATTATGGCAACATCCATATTCCTTTACTTACCAGCTATTCTTCAAGGCCTTCAATAATTTAGACATTTTATTGACCAGATAATTATTCATTTCATGTTTTTTAAGGTGTCCTACAGTTCTTCTTAGAGAAAAATAAACTAAAATGATAGCTAGAGTTTACATATGATTGTCTGAAGAATACTATTTATAAACAATATTTATGTTAGTTTAACCATTATTACAACACATCTGCATTAGTTTTGTTTTTATTCCTGTGATAAAATATCAGGATCAAGGCAATTTGTAGGAGGAAGGGCTTATTTGGCTTAATGTTCTAGAGGGAACAAAACAGTTCAATATAAAATAAACAAACAACAAAAACTCCTACAGCAAATACTTCACAAAGAATCCACTGAGTGAGAGAAAATATACAAAATCACACTTGAGATAAAGTGACATTCAAATTGTTAAAAACTCAAGTAAACAAGCTGATTAAAATGTAGATATTCAAGTACCTGAATATCTCTACAGACAGGACTTACAAAAATGATCAACACATACATACACACACACACATACACACACACACACACACACACACACACACATGAGCATGGTTAATTTTTATTGCTTGTCCTATTTAATCTTTAGATAAGTGCAAATTAATGTCCACTGAGCTGTTAGTGTACTACTGGTAGTTTATATTGTATTATTAATAAGAAGGTTAAAAGCAGCAAAACCAATCAGAGATCCTCAGGCTCTCTGGTGTTGATAGCCATGGAAATGAGTGGACATTTGGAGTCACTCTGCTTTCAAAGCTGCAAAGCCTTGGCTTCTGAGCAGAAGTCATGTCTTATTGAGCTACCCCCCTTGCCATGGCTACTGTGCAGACTTCTATGTTCCTTTGTAACTAAAGAACAATGGCAGTCTTACATGAATATGTTATGCTCCTTCTTCCCTGGGAGGCATGGACACCTGACAGGAGCACCTAGCACTTGGTAACTGATAATACCAATTTTGGAATGTGGCAGATATGAAGGTAACAGAGCACTTTCTAACAACTATGGTAAAAGGTTAAATTCAAAGCAAATATTCATGCCACTTATATCGATGGGCATGAATAATACTCTAGACTTTGATAAACCAAGTACATGTAAGAGAACCTTTGTTTGTCATTTCTCATACCTCACCTTTAAAAATCAGATGCACAAGAAGTAAGCTGTACTAACTGGTGAACAGAAGAGCTATTTTGTGTATTAATAGACAGAGCACAATTGGATTACCAATTGTTATGCTCAAATCTATGAACTGATGACAGTGTCAGTACTGGATACAGTACCTATTGACAGTCTTTGGCAATAAAATGATTTCTGAAATTACAGAAAGTCAAATATTATCTTGAAAATAAGTGAAAGATAACTAGTGTTGCTGAGGACATCTTAATATTATATATTATGGGTAGATCTCACAAATTACTTACACCATCTTAAAAATAACATGAAATTTTCTCAACAAAATGAAAAATGGAATTACTACATGTCTAACAACCCCATTATTGGAACATATTCCTATCAGTATTTCCTTCTTATTTTTGACTTATATTAACCACAGCATTTTTTATAAGGAACAGGACATGGGAAAAGAAATGATTTAATTGTACTCACTAGAAAAAAAGATAATTATTTAAAATGATCTAATGTAACAACTAACCCATTTGAAATTTTCTCAAATTTACTTATATATTAAAATAAAACATTTATTTCATACATGCGTTCATTTCTTTGCTAATTAAAACAATTTAAATTAAAAATTCTGAAATAGGTTGAATGGTTGTGGCACATGCCTTTAGTCCCATTACTAGGGATACAATGGCAGGTGGTTCTCTGTGAGTTCAAGGCTGGTATATGGAGCAAGTTTCAGGACAGCCAGGGTTACACAGAGAAATTCTGTCTAGAGAAGCAAAAACAAAACAAATAAACAAAAATTCTATACTAGGAATAGTAGAGCATAAAGCTCTGTTCTAGTCACAGGTGCATCCAGAATCCTCATAAGAATGCTTTCAATATAGTGAGAGAGTAGAGAAGTGATTGTTGAATAAGAGAATATAATAAAATAAAAATATCAATTATTATATTAAGAGGAACTACATTACATAATTGAAATATCAAAGACTATCAAAAAAACTAGGACCAAGTGTATTCTGTCAATTTATTATTTCTTTATTATGAAAGAAAAATAGAATGATAGCAAGAGAATGAATATAGACTTCTGTCATGTGGCAGGAGAGCTCCTACCTTTTAAAAGGGTACCTACGAGGAGAATGAGATAAGAAACTTTTAGATAGAAAGATAGCGAAGAGGAGACAGACAGAAACAGAGGATAGCTTCAGGGGGACCTTGATCAATACCCGATGGTCCCTTTTGCCTCTTCAAAAGGGCTTTTTATAACAATGCCAAAGGGCTGGGCAAAAGGTCTCCCCCTTGCTAGATTAAAGCTTACCATACAGCCAAGTGTAGACCCTTCCAAACAACTGATAACCATGTCCATGGTCAAATCATCCCCTATTCAGCCCTGCTGGGTTAAGCAAGCTCAGATTCTGGGAAGCTGAGTAATTTCTCACTAGGAAACCTCTATGGGTCTCTACAACTCCCCCTTCTTAATATATTAAAGTTTCCCTCAGACCCCTCAGATAGACCATGCCCGCCTTAGGTTGTCCTTCTTTCCTAAACAATCTTACCAGTCGTGGAGATATACTTTCCATCAAGCATACTCTGTCTTAGGTTGGCAGCTAGCAAGAAGAATTTACCCATCTCTGACTACCATCCTCTGTCAGGGGAAAATACAGAGCTTAATTCAGCTCTGACTCAGGTCACTACTAAGGGCTGGCAAGTAGTTGGAACAACCACAGCAATCCTTATTGCTGCCACACACCCCAGTAAAGCAGTAGAGGATGACCAAGATGGAATATCCTTTTTGGATAGGTCTAAGATGTCTATAACAGCCTTAGCTGTGTCAAGTCTTTTTTTAAATCAATAAACTCCTGATGTAACTGCATCAAACTTAAGAACTCTCTTAGCTTCACCAAACCATGGTTCATTAATATAAACAGATTAACATAATTCTAATATCAATATTACTGTACATATTTACAACTAGCATGAATATTACTATACATATTCACAATTCGTACAAACTTACATTCAAAAGAAAACTCTCTATAGGACTATGTACACTTTACAAAAGTTAGCAAACATGTAAAAGAGATCTCTTAACAGAACTATTTACATTTTCTCACAACAAGACAGCGGGTAAAAGAATAGTGAGTCATCACAGATAAAATTATTGGTGAACTCAAAACCATTCCATTTCTGTACTTCAAAATTTAAAAAGTCAGTTCTAATAATAGTCTTAAAGTTTCCCTGAAAGTTTTCTGATATCAGTCTTAAAGTTCCTCTGAATGCAACCCTAGTTCAAATGAGAGTTGCTGAAAATTCACTCTCAGTTACAGCAGCATTTTATTGCTGTACTGTTATTGCTGTATCCCTAGGAACCTTGCCTCAGGGAGAAGGTGGTTGTTCAAGGTAACTGAGCTGCTACAGAGCTCTTCTCTAATACTTGCTTGAAGGAGAGATGAATGACTAGCAGCAAGAGTTTGCCATGTTCTGTGAGGCTTTTTGTGACAGAGCAATTATGGATGACTTTGCCATTCTGATAGAAGACACCCTGGTGAGTCTAATTCTCCCCCTACAGAAGGAAGAGGAGTACTCTTCTGAGAAGGAGAGACCTGAAGAGCCTCCAGTTTTAGGGAAAAATAAATTACTAAATATTTCCAGCCCTTCAGTTTCTCCCTTGTTTCATTGCAAGACTTCTGTTCTTTAATTTTGACTTCATGGCCAAAAGGGAATTGACTCTGACTGAATGATGATGTAAAAAATGTTCTTATCTAGCAGCAGCTCCAGCAGAGTAGAAGGTTTTTTCCACCCTTATCTGCCTCAGGGAAAATTCCCCCTTGCTGCTCAGGACTTTGATCTAAGCTGTCCTGAATTGATATCCACAGGCCAAAAGCTTCCATGGGAATCTTTTCTGGCTCATGTTCCTCATAATATTGTTTCATTTTGACTCTGATTCTCCCCCAGGATTCTGCATCCAAAGTCCCATAGTCAGAAAACCAAGGACACAGATCCTCTATGAACACCAAGAACCTCTGCACTTGTTGCTCTTCTACCTTAACTCCCCTAGCTTTCAAACTTTCTACAAGTGAATATACAAATATGTACTTATTCTTTACTTGCTCCATATCATCTTTTCTTTCTCAGACTGCTAATTTCACAGTGAATGCTTGCTCCTGGACTCTGTTTTCATGTCTGGCACTAGGGAAATGCTATTCTTAACCTAAATTTTTTAATAGACAATAATCCTATGACTAAACCCTATATTTTTTTCTAATTTAATAGATACAAATTGAGAGAGAGATAAAGAGAGAATCCTAGACAGAGAAAGAGATACTTGCTGCAACCTAACTTGAATTATTCTGATTTATCTATATACAGTTTTACTTCTGAAGAATACAATACCACCACCTAATTATTAATTAATAACTGGACATGTCCAACTGCTTCTACCATGCCCCTAGTCTCTCTTGTTTCCTCTGCACCCAAGTCCCAAGTTCTGGTGCTATCTGTGGAGACCCATGTTCAGTGAACCATCTGTGGGAGGCCAGCTCCCACCTTTTAAAAGGGTTCCTATGTGGAGGAGAGAGGGATAAGAAACTTTCAGATAGAAAGATAGCAAAGAGGAGAAAGACAGAAACACAGGATAGCTTTGGGAGGACCTGAGTCAATATCCAATGGTCCCTTCTGCCTCTTCGGCACAGCTTTTTATAACAACACTAAAGGGCAGGGCAAAAGAGCCCCCTTGCTAGTTAAAAGCACACCACACAGCCATGTGTAGACCCTTCCAAACATGTGGTAACCATGTTTGTGGTCAAATCATCCCTTTATGTAGCCCTGCTGGGTAAAGCACGCTCAGATTCTCAGACCCTGAGTTAAGTTCTCACTAGGAAAACTCTGTGGGTCTCTACATGTCATGCACTGAACATTAAAAATAAAATAAATATCTTAATATTATACTTCAATATATGCACATTTAGATAGATATATGCATGTATATGTCCATGCATGCAAATCCATTCTCAATGTCAATTATCATTTCTACTTACTATATTGTGAATGGTTTGTCATAATATCAAAGCTAAATGGCACATTTCTATTATTCACTGTCATATTTAATGTTTTGAATGCTATAGGCATTATTTTGCTGATTATTTTTATTTTGTGAAGTGATAATGACTATTCTTTGAAATACATGAAAATTTAACAATATTTTCTTGTGTTCATAGATAAGACAAAGTTGTACATTTCTCCAAGCTGCAAATATTATATATTACTTCTTTCAAATGCATGTAGCACTCTTGGCAGTTTAATGACTATGCACCTGAATAATGCCTTCATTGTACTTCTGAGATTCTTTTAACATTTTCAATGGTATCATTTATGGAAATATGTTAATTGTAGAGTTTAGGATTTGGTAGAGTAATAGACAGATATGAGATTGATAGTAGGTTGGTGAATAGATAGTCAGTCAGACACATAGATAATAAATTTGTTTTCACATAATTTCTATAGCATGCAAGTTTCTCAGCAAGCCTGAAAAAGCCACATGACTCAGTGGTGTAATTTCTAATCAAAGGTCCCTAAGATTTAGTCCTCAACTTAAATGACGCTTCAGTTTGGGTGCTATTTTGAAGAAAGTAAAACTGAAAACAATTCATTTTTTATTCAGACTTTTTTTGATTGTCTAGGCCCTCAAAGCATTTAGTGAGGCCCATTCTTAACAATAAAGATGATCTGCTTTACTCAGGTCATGGAATGAAATGTTCATCTCATCAAGAACCACCTTGACATAGACACTAATGTGATGCTTAGAAAAGATCTGCACATCTTATGATCTAGTGAAATTGGCACATAAAATATACCATCACTTGATACTAGGTATTATAGTATATGTAATTTATACTTAATGAAAATTTGAAATTAACACTAACCAGCACAGTGTCTATATATAATATATCAATTAGTGATATATTATATCTGTGATAAAATACCCTGACAAGAACAAATAAGAGTTATAGGTTTTATTTAAACTCACAGTTGAAGGTATAGTCCATCATGTCTGGGAATTTAAGGCAGCAGGAGCTCAGAATGGCTCATCATATCCACCATCAGAAATTAAAGAGTGATGGCTGCTGTAGCTCAATTCTTCTCTCCATTCATAAGGTCCAGGAACCCAGTCAGGAAATGATGCCAGCTATAGTGGGTGAACCTTCCCACTGCAATGAATGAAATCAAGATAATCTCCCACATGCTTGCGTGGAAGCCCACTTTACAGGTGACTCTAAATTCTGTAATTTGGCAATTAACACTATCCAGGACAGTGTCTTATTCTATTCATCTGGTAGTTTAATATATAAATATATCTATGATTTGTTCTGGCTTTATCTAGCGACAGTATATGAATGTGTGCATTCTTCTGCTATTGGTGGTTAAATGAAGAGAATAACTTTTATATAGTCTGAAGTATAAGCAATATACCAACTTCAAAGTGAACTTCCTAGGCTGTAGCTCTTTTTTAATTCAACCATACCATCTTTCCTGGTTTATTTGGTCTTGCCCTTAATTTACCTTCTCCCTCCCACTCTTTCCCAAAATGGCTTTTCTATCCTTAGATAATCTTTCCTTCTTCTAAGTCACACCATGCTCTTTATCAGTCTGTGCATAATGCTCACTGACACTACACATCCCTCTTTAAATGCAGCATAAGTCACATCTTTCAGTCAGGCAAGGGATGGTGAAAAGAGCATGAACTTTAGCAGGAGACAGGTCCAGGAACCATCCACTGATTTCTAATTTCCACAGTATGTGTGGTCTTTTGTTAAAAGAGTTAATCCTTTCAACCTTCAATTTTCTCCTATTTAAAAGGAAGGGAAAGATATAGCCTCAAAAGTTTATAACAAAGATTAAAGAAACATTGTGGAGGACATTTAGGACCTATGACAACTAATTATCTCCATTTCCCTCTCTTTCTCCTTCTTTCCCTTTATTCTGGTTGCTACAAATGACCTCGTACAGAAATAGGAGTCCATGTCATCTTCTAAGGATATAAGATTTAAAGAAATAGTATCTGTTCTAAAAAGCTCATAAGCTGGTTGAAACAATATAAATTAGTTAATTATGAATTGCACAGAAATATCTATGAAATGAGTAAGCTCACTATAAAAAAGGTATTTGGAAAATAAGTGACAAATCCCACTCAAAAGGGATAAATACCTTCTTTGCATATGAAGTTCATTGTTTCTATAGATAACAGGAACTTTCCTAAATTACTGTATTAGCTTATTTGTATTACCATAACAAAATATCTGAGATAAGTATCTTGATGAGAAAAGATATATTTGGGTTCATGATTTCAGTAATTTAGGGATAAGGAAGATTTAATTCATTGTGATATGGCCAAAATGAGGTGTTTCACCATGGTAGAAAAGCATGGTAGGGAAAAAATGCCTAATTCATTGCAGCCAGGAAGAAGAGGGGGTGGGAATATCTGGAAACAAAATACCTTTCACCATCATGACTCCTATGACTGACTTACCCCAAACAGGGCCCACATCATAATTGTCCATTCAGCTTAGAATTCTATCAGTGGAAGCTAAGTCATTGGATGAGAGGGCTTTCCCAAAGGAAATGGTAGTACAAATTGGGAGACATGCAATACATAAAGACTAAAGTGAGCTGATGGGGACATGAAGGGTTTTCAAAGCAACCAATATTTTAAATGCTTAAAACTAAACACTAAACAAAACCAAAGCCTCAACTATATTGAAAATATTGAAAAAAAGAATGACACATACTCATTTACAGAATAATTTTAACATATCTTAAGCACCGGTTAACTAATAATTCTCTAGAAAAAGAAATCTACAAACTTAAGGTGATTTCCATCAGTATTCTTTCCAACATACACATGGATGATAATGAGCTCAGTTAAAGGTCAAGCACCTTCATGAAAAATGTAATAATATTTCAAAGTAGGAATTCTAAAACTCTTTGATATTAAACTATAGGAATAATATAATTTCTTTTATTTACTTATTAGTAAAGTGCTTCATGAGTTCTAAATTACTTTGGAATGCTATACACTGTGATACGTATTGTTCTCATTGGTTGATAATAAAGCTGTTTTGGCCTATGACAAGGCAAGATATTGTTAGGCAGAAAATCAAACTGAGGACTCAGAGGAGTGGGGCAGAGAGAAGAAGACAGATCCATCTACCCAAGAAGCAAGATGCCAGAGGACTGGTAAAGCCACAGAATACAAGGCAATACATATATTAATAAAAATGAATTTATTTAAATGTAAGAACTAGTTAGTAATAAGCCTGAGCAACCAGCCAAACATTTATAATTAATACAAGCCTCTGTGTGGAATTTGGGAAGCGACTGCCTGGTATTTGGGAACAGGGGGTCAGGAGAGAAGGCTCTGTTTACATTGGAACTTTACTGTTTTGTTTGTTTCTGTTTTTGATTTTGAATAAGAGAAAATAAATTTTGACTTCTAAAAAGAGAAAATTGTATTTTATGTGAATTTTCTTTAACAAAATTGAAAAATTGAAGTATTTAACATGTTCAGTATTTTTGAGACAATTGATTGGTTATGTATACATCAATATTTGAACTGTCATTTTAATTTTTTTAATTTTAAAGACATTTTAATTATCAGCAGAGAAATGAAGAGACCAGAATTCTAAAATGAAGGGAAGCATAGGAACATAATGAAGAAATACAGAGAACTACTTGTATTCCATAGTAATGCTTTAATTTTGCTGATCATGAAAACAAAATATTGAGTG